>NC_057797.1:15979295-16003815 GCF_018294505.1 Triticum aestivum
GAACCGGGACTAAAGGGCTTTTTTTCTACCAGTGCTGATTTGAAGTGTCAATTTATACTACATGATCAACTGAAGTAGGAGTTTGATGCATATACATGGCTTTGGATAAATTCTATATTTTAATAATTTAGTAAGATACGTAAATTCCAATTTGATTTTGCTCAAATCAAATGCACGAATGTATATTTTACCGCAACATGGAATTTCTGTAGTGTGAATCCTAACACGAGTTAGTCTGAAATGCCAGATAGTAGTGACAGTTCAAATTTGGCCACAACCATGTCGTCAACATGGGAGGAAGACAAAGAAGATTAAAAAAAGTCTAACTAATGAAGATTTTAATGTACATAGTAGTATATAGAGTGAGTACACTACTCGAAAAGATTATCTAGCCAGTTTTGATGGAAATTAAACTACATTCATCACAGATTTATAGATCAAATAATGTGATCCATAAATCTGTGATCAAATTAAACTACATTCATCACAGTTTCGATGGAGTATTCAATATTAGTTGAAATACCAGTTATTAAATGTCAAACAACATTTGAAGTAGATTGCAAGTAAATATTGGCGATACCATAAATACAACCACGTTAGCCTTGTTGATTTATGTAGATAAAATTAAAAATAATATTTTTTTTGCTCGCTATGTTATTAAATACAATCACGTAGATTTGCTCACCATAAATACAATCACGTTATTAAATACTAGTCCCGCAAACAGGAAGAAACTTCGCTACTGCAAAATTTTGTCGCTAGCTACCAACCATTGACCTCACTTTCCAACGGCTGAATGTTCAGAGATAGACTGCTCCGATGACCTACTTCTATAAAAAAATTATTTTGAAAACTTCGGAGAGTGGCATCGATGTTGACTTAGACTAGTCGCGTGATCTTCTTACACGTTGCTGGACTTTAATGACACGTTTTTGGACCTCGCAAAAAGAAAATGACACGTTTTTGGACTTTAATGGTTCCGCAACTTAACAATCCTCTGTGTTCATATGGTCATCTTCGTAAATATCGTCGTACACTTGTAACATATTCCCGGTCAATGTCATACAGGATCTATACTTCTATAGAGCTTCCGAATTTTTTACTAACTACTCCAACTAAAAAAATATATGTATACTTCCAAGCTAACGTAGCTTCCGTCGTGGTGCAGCTACCGAAGTACTCGTATGAAGGAAATCTCACCCGTCCGACTCACTACTATTCGTCACCTTTTCCTTTATATACTCGATGGTGGCGGCAAGTAGTAGCTCATCACCGAGCCAACATCCCATCAAAAATAAAGCATCCACAAGGGTAACACAAGAGGGAGAAACAAAGAGACACAGAGAAGGCAGAGGATGCTGACATTCACTGCTGCACTCCGGCATGTTCCAGTGCTCGACCAGCCGACGGCCGAGCCATGGCGGCGACTTTCCCTGCACCTGCACTCTCAGCGTCGACCATGTGGTAATCATGTTCTATCAATCTCCTGACCTGAATCCATGCATGGTTGAGAAAGAACTTGAGCACGCTCACGTTCGCATCAAGAACTGTTTTGATGGAAACTTTTGTTACATCTTCATGTAAATAGAGTTCCTTCTATGATTCTTGTCTACTCTCCACATAAGGTATGGAGTGATGTTGATCTAGACCTTTAGGCTGGCCGGAGAAAATTGCATACTGCATGTGCATCTAATACTGATGTGTGCTTGAGTTGACAATTTTAAATCGGTATAAACTTCATATGACTTTGTTATTTTCCATTTTTCATGTATGATATTTAGGATTGGTGCTAATTAGCAAATCGCCATCCTATCCGGAGGTAGATGTGGGTGAATGGAAAGTTGATGAGTACAGACAACGCACGGTGAGCATATCTACATTTGAATTAACTTATTTTGAGCAGAATAGTTGCCTACTGCATGAGCAGAAGCTGACAAACATATACTACTATATTAAACGCTGATCAAAAGAAAATGTCGATGTTCCTAAAGGATGAACCGAGCGAGACGCGACAAATGATCGATGACATAAGAACGGCCCTGGCGTCATTGGGTGATGATGAGACGTCAATGAGTGTTTCAGCCTACGACACAGCGTTGGTCGCCCTTGTCAAGAACCTTGACGGAGGTGATGGACCGCAATTTCCCTCGTGCATCGACTGGATTGTTCAAAATCAACTACCAGATGGTTCGTGGGGTGATCCTGCTTTCTTCATGGTACAAGATCGGATGATCAGCACCCTGGCATGTGTGGTGGCAGTGAAGTCTTGGAACATTGACCGCGACAACTTGTGTGACAGGGGTAAAAAGATTAATGGCTGGATTCTTTGTTTTTTTATCAGCCACTGATTCTAATGTAGATTGGACCTTTTCTGTTGTAGGTGTGTTATTTATCAAAGAAAATATGAGCAGGTTGGTAGAAGAGGAACAGGACTGGATGCCATGCGGCTTTGAGATTAACTTCCCAGCACTCCTAGAAAAGGCCAAGGACCTGGACTTGGACATCCCTTATGATCACCCTGTTTTGGAAGAGATATATGCCAAGAGGAATCTGAAGCTCTCTAAGTATGCATACTTAGCTACATGCGTGCGATAAACCTTGTTTTATACATTGAGTTGAGTAGTCTATGTTTATTAATTAAGTGATAGTCAATCTCACTCTGAAATTGTAGGATACCTCTGGATGTGCTGCACGCCATACCAACGACCCTACTCTTCAGCGTCGAGGGAATGGTAGATTTACCATTGGACTGGGAAAAGCTACTCAGATTGCGGTGTCCGGATGGATCCTTCCATTCCTCACCTGCTGCCACAGCTGCTGCCCTCAGTCACACCGGTGACAAGGAATGCCATGCGTTCCTGGATAGGCTCATCCAAAAGTTCGAGGGGGGAGGTAATTAAAATCACTACTATTACTTCTTGTACAACCAACACGATCGAATGCAAACTTAGGTAGGAAAGGCCTCTTCAATTGGTCAATACTGAAACAGAATTTTACCAAAACAGCATTGGTCAATACTAACATTGCCATTCACATAAATTCCCTTTTTTTTTACTAGTGCCATGTAGCCACTCAATGGACACTTTTGAGCAATTATGGGTGGTCGATCGGCTGATGCGTCTGGGGATATCAAGGCACTTCACAAGTGAAATTCAGCAGTGCTTAGAGTTTATTTACAGGTAACATAAACAACTTCCATCTAACTGGAAATATACGATGTCCTAACAAATCTAAATATTTATTCTGTTTTTAAAATGGAATGCTACTATAGAGTAGTAGTGTTTTCCTTTAAGACTGCTAATAGGGTACTAGTTTAAGACGAGGCGTATATCTACACTTTGAACAGGCGCTGGACTCAAAAGGGACTGGCTCACAACATGCACTGCCCAATCCCGGATATTGATGACACGGCCATGGGTTTCCGTCTCCTCCGCCAGCATGGCTACGACGTCACTCCATGTAACTAATATTTTGTTAGTCAAATTTATGATAGAATCTAGATTCGAAATTTGAGAAGCGCTTTGGCATGCATGGGTACTATGCCATGCTGGATCGAGTTTTACTAATGTGCATCTACAATGCAGCTGTGTTTAAGCACTTTGAGAAGGATGGCAAGTTCGTCTGCTTCCCAATGGAGACCAACCACGCTTCGGTTACCCCAATGCACAACACTTACCGTGCATCTCAGTTCATGTTCCCTGGTGACGACGACGTCCTGGCTAGGGCCGGCCGCTATTGCCGTGCATTCCTTCAAGAGAGACAATCCTCCAACAAGCTGTACGACAAGTGGATCATCACCAAGGACCTGCCGGGCGAGGTATGTGCCAACACATTCAAGTTAATTATGTATGCCTCAATCCCGCTACCACCTAGGTTCCATGGTTGAGAACAGAGTATTGAGCAATTCTACTTGCAAAATCAGGTCGGGTACACGCTAAACTTCCCATGGAAATCAAGTTTGCCGAGAATTGAAACAAGGATGTATCTGGATCAGTACGGTGGCAACAACGATGTTTGGATTGCCAAGGTCCTTTACAGGTAAAAAAATTAGATAACCAAATTATCCTTAGTTAGAATAACTCTTCATTATAGGAACCAAAGGAAATGTTGATCTTTTGGGATAATTTAAGATGCAACAGTATTTTAATCCTAAACTTGATCCATGTGTACAGCAAAGTGACATACATTGAGTGCATAGAAAAAATAACCATGAAAGCAGTTTAAATTCAGGAACTTCTCATGTACAAAATGTGGTATGAGGCTCTATAGGTAATAACCATCCTATGTAGTTTCAACTAACATGTGACACTATAAATGCAGCTTCTAGAGAATTTATGGTAGCCAGATATTTGTCACACCTTTGTTTCTGACAATTATCATTTCAGAATGAATCTTGTGAGCAACGACCTGTACCTTAAAATGGCTAAGGCTGATTTCACAGAATATCAAAGACTCTCCCGAATTGAGTGGAATGGCCTCAGAAAGTAAGTCATAGACATTTTTGCTATGTCTCTATCCCCAAATTCAATCAACTAGCTAACAAATTGACCACTAGATTCTTACATGAGACTTGAGAGTATATGCACAGGTGGTATTTCAGGAACCATCTGCAGAGGTATGGTGCGACTCCAAAGAGCGCGTTGAAGGCTTACTTCTTAGCTTCAGCAAATATCTTCGAACCCGGCCGAGCAGCAGAGCGTCTAGCATGGGCTCGCATGGCGGTGCTTGCTGAGGCGGTTACAACTCACTTCCGACACATTGGGTATGTATGCAGCCTCATAGTTTCCCCTCTCTGGAATCTGGTTTTAGTGATGATCGATGCAAAATGTTTGTGCAATTCATTGCAGGGGTCCATGCTATTCAACAGAGAATCTTGAAGAGCTTATCGACCTTGTTTCGTTTGATGATGTTTCCGGCGGCCTTCGTGAAGCGGTAAAATTCAACAAACCACTACACTTGAGATGATATTGAACTTTTACCAGATATGAAATGGCCGAACCTCTATTTTCTTTGGTAACTACAGTGGAAGCAGTGGCTTATGGCATGGACTGCAAAGGAGAGCCATGGATCCGTTGATGGAGATACAGCACTGTTGTTCGTCCGCACCATCGAGATCTGCTCCGGAAGGATTGTTTCATCCGAGCAGAAACTGAACCTTTGGGATTACTCCCAGCTCGAGCAGCTCACTTCTTCCATCTGCCACAAGCTTGCCACAATAGGTCTTTCTCAGGTGCGTATGTACAAGCATTGCATTCATATATCCATGTAGTACCTCCGTTTGAGTTGTATATGATTTATTAAACTATAACCAAAAAATGTTCAATGGGGAAAAACAGAATGAGGCAAGTATGGAGAACACAGAGGACTTACACCAGCAAGTGGATTTGGAGATGCAAGAACTATCTTGGCGTGTTCATCAGGGTTGCCATGGCATCAATAGAGAGACCAGACAGACATTTCTCAACGTGGTGAAAAGCTTCTATTACTCGGCTCATTGCTCACCTGAAACAGTTGATAGCCACATTGCAAAGGTCATATTTCAGGATGTCATTTAGGAAGAACCCTCTTTCTTTCTTTTTTTGACATGAGGAAGAACCCTCCTTTGTCCATGTTAGAATTATTAAGCACGATTTGTGCTGGGTTCCGGCATGTTACATGTCTGTAAATCTTTTTTCGAACCAGCAAGGACTGCACATGAATATATAGAAAGAAAGGTAACAAGGTTCCAAATGACATGGTACATGTGTAAGTTGTACAGAAGTTTGCTGCTATAAATATACTCCCTCCGTTCCTAATATATGTCTTTTTAGAAATTCCAATAAGTGACTACATACGAAGCAAAATGTCTACGTACATCCATATGTTCTAGTCCATTTGAAATGTCTAAAAACTTATATTTAGGAATGGAGGGAGTACATGTACACGCCCCTGTAACCTACAGTGGGAAAATACAATGCAAATAACATGCATGTTATGTGGGTGTGGCATGTCAAAGACTCGACATGGCACGTTAATCTTGTAAAGTGAAAAAGTGATTTGCCAGAAGTGAATGATTCTCATTGATTGGGCACTATATATACAGGGAGCGGTTACAAATCTGTGAAAGTATTTCTAACCGCAAGCAGCGGTTGCTAATGCGTGAGACGATGCTAACATGAGAGAGGAAGTACAACTGCTTCTAGCAGTTAGAGAGGACATAGTCGGTTCCTAAGTCGGTTCCTTATTAGCACTTGATAATTAGTAAATAACCAAGTGCTCTAATTCTATTCCTAACCCTCCCCCTTGGATCACGCATCTTCTAGAAGAATCCATCATCCAGTGCTTCTTGTATATTTCATCATCTAGTCCTTCTTGTATAATCCTCATCCTGCTTGAGATCATTTCTGCAATTTAAGAACCTCCCCCAAAAACCCTGTGGGAAAAATATGAGGAGTAATAGATACACCATTGAAAACTCCTTTAAAAACCATGTGGGAAAAATATAAGGAGAAAACGATATGGTATAATTTATATTGCCTCATTAAAAACCTTTTATGAGAAAATTGATGCAAAAACTCATAAAGGAAAAGAGTACAATAATTATTATCTGATGATAACAAAAGGGTTATAATTCTAGGAGTTTTTCTCCCCCTGAAGTTTGCTAATCTCGAAAACGTCTCATAACAATCCCATGAATACATTTTTGGAATGTTGAATTTGGTAAAGACTTTGTGAACAAATCTGCTAAATTGTCACATGATTTGGTTTGCAAAATATCAATTTCTCCATTTTTCTGTAATGAATGTGGAAAGAACAACTTAGGAGAAATATGTTTTGTGATATTACTTTTAATATAACCCATTTGCATTTGAGCAATGCAAGCTACATTATCTTCATAAATAATAGTTGGTGATCCTAATGAACCAACACCACACGAAGTTTGAATGTGGTTAATCATCCTGCGAAGCCATACACATTCCTTTGATGCTTCAAATAATGCAATTATTTCAGAATGATTAGTGGAAGTTGCTACGAGAGTCTGTTTTTGTGACTTCCATGAAAAAGCAGTTCCACCATATAAGAATATGAAACCTGTCTGTGACCTAGCATTGTGAGGATCAGATAGATAGCCAGCGTCAGTATATCCTACCATAGTTATATCTTGGTTTTTCTGATAGAATAAGCCAAGATCTTTTGTGCCATGTAAATATCTAAATATATTCTTTACTCCTGTCCAATGACGTTTTGTTGGAGCAGCGCTATGTCTAGCTAGTAAATTTACCGCAAATGCAATATCAGGCCTGGTGCAATTTGCAAGGTACATTAGCGCACCAATAGCACTGAGATACGGGAACTCAGGTCCTAATATCTCTTCGTCATCACCCCGAGGTCTAAAGGTCGAGAAATTAATTTTACTCTTTTGCTGAGAGATTCAGCCAATCCATTTTGGGTATGAACATAAGGCACAGAATGTTCTAAATTAATGCCCATAGCCATGCAATAGTCATTAAATGCGCGTGAAGAAAATTCAGCAGCATTATCCATTCGAATTGTTTTTATCTTATTTTCGGGATGGTTTGCTCTTAATTTGATAATCTGAGCAATTAACTTGGCAAAGGCATGATTACGTGTGGATAATAGACACACGTGTGACCATCTAGTAGATGCACCTATGAGTACCATGAAATACCTAAAGGGTCCTGATAGTGGTTGAATTGGACCACATATATATCCTTGAATGCGTTCAAGGAAATTTAATGAATCATTTTTTAATTTAAGATAAGATGGTTTTATAATTAATTTCCCAGTTGCACATGCGGTGCACACAAAATTTGATGATTTGGGGAATCTTTTAGTTGGAAGGTTGTGACCAATAGAATTGTCAATAATTTTTCTCATCATCCCTATGCTAGGATGACCTAGGCGATCATGCCAAGTCATGAATTTATCAAGGTCTTGAAAAATTATTTTGTACGCAACATGTGGTACGGGTTTTATATAACTGTAATATAATCCAGATGAAAGTGAGGGGAAATTCTCAAGAATTTGTTTCTAAGACCCATTGCTCTTTGTTAAAAGCAAATATTCATTATTATTTTCAGAGATAGTTTCCACATGGAAATTATTTGATCGAATGTCTTTGAAACTTAGAAGGGTGCGAGTAGATTCAGGATAGAAGAGTGCATCCTCAATTACAATGGTAGTACCCATAGGCAGAACGAGTGTGGCTCGTCCTGAACCAATAATTGACGCATCGCGACCAGCAATGGTCATAATATTCCCTTGTCTCTTAGTTAGAGTTTGGAAATATTTTATTTCCCTTAATATTGTGTTAGTGGTACAACTGTCCACCAAACATAGTTCTTCCATTGCATTATCTTCCCGTAAAATCTATATAGAGTAAGAGAATATTTTAGAATGAAATTTTATTCATTACTCACATATTAATACATACAAAGTATTCATATTATAGTTACACATATAAATATGACATTATGTCTGAATTACATAATATGATTGGTCCGTAGGACTTTATTCTACTTAGAATTATACAAATTATAACTTCCATTATTACAATAAAATAGCTGATAACATCAAATGAGTGATGTGGAGATTATATGAGATCTCCGTATGCGTCTTGGGTTCCACCATCATGTTCTCGACATCAAGAAGAACTTCATCCTTCTTCCTTGTTTCCCGAGGAGCGCTTTGAGAAGTTCTAGCTTCAAGGTTATCTTCTTGTTGTAAAGCGTTGAAGTGAGCTTCTGCTTTTCCATGAACTTGTTTGCCTTTCCCGGTGGATTTGAGATATAAATCCGCAAGATGCTTGGGAGTTCGGCATTTGCTAGTACGATGGTTATTACATCCACACCTTTGACAAATCTCGGATTTGGTGTTTCGGTCATCTTTCTTGAAATGACCTTTACCTTTAGATTGACCAAATGTTTTCTGCTTGTTGTTCCTTTTCTACTTTCCATTGAATTTCTTGAAATTCTTTTTATTTCCCCCATACTTTTTAGTAGACTGAGTGTCAGCATGTGCTTCAGGGAGTGGCATGGAGCCCGTTGGGCGTGTCTGATGATTCTTCATGAGAAGTTCATCATGTTTCTCAGCCTAAAGTAAAGTGTATATGAGCTCAGAATACTTTTTGTATTTTTTGTTTACGGTACTGCTATTGTAGTACTCTCATTGAGGGGTGGAAAGTGCACAAGGTCTTCTCAGTATGATCTTCTTCTGAAATTGCTTGGTTGCAATCTTAGTTTAGAATTAACCTTGTGAACTGCAGAGTTGTATGCTGCCACAGATTTGAAATCTTGGAACCTTATGAGGGACCATTCTCTTTGGGCTTGGTAGCATAACTGCTCTTTGTTGGTCATATCTCTCCTTGAGAGAGTTCCATAAAGCAAGTGGATCCTCCTCCATTAAATATTCTGTTTTTAAATCAGGATGGAGGTGATGCCTTATACAACTTAATGCTCCATATTTGACTGCTTGCGGTATTTCCGCAGCGCCTTCAACAGGCAGGGGCGGGCCCAGGATTTTAAGAGTGTGTATTCAAAATTACGAAGGCGGTCTTTTTAAAGCCCAAAGCCTAGTTTGGTGTATATAACTGAATCTACTACTAGTTTATACAAATAGGACAATACATAAATTTATAGTAGCATAACATAATAGATTCACATAATTGATCATAATTTCAAATTGTCCACCATATAGAAACAGTAATTGATATATCGAGGTGGCAACATCTAAGATATATAGAGATAGAAAATAACTAGTGGTAAAAAACCTTACATTTTGCAGGATAACTTTCCAATTCTTGATGCTTTGAAAATGAGTGATGATGTCCTCATCCTTAACTTGCAAGAAGAAATCTCTTTCGATGAATGTAATCAGGCAATCATTCAAGGATTGTTGCCCAATCTTGCTTCCTAGCTTCTTAACTATATTGAAAACAAGTTAAGAAGCATGATATGCAGAGGGAAACCAATAACCAACATCAAATTAGCAAGATTAGTTTAGTTCAACTAAGAATCGATAAGAGAGGAGAATCCCAGATCCTGATTTTAATAGTCCTAATGTATTAAGCCATATGAAGACATCTAATTTCAAGGAACAGATCCTGCTCGTTGAACCTAGGGCTTTAAAATTGAAGACCGATGCCTGCAAAGATCAGTACCAAAAGGAGCAGGGGATGAATGTCGTGCCGCTGGAATCTGGATGATGCACCGCGTCGTGCCGCCCGCTACTGCCTGCCGCCGTGCACGCGTGCGAACATGCGATGGGCGGCGGCTTGTGAACAGAAGGGAAGGGCGGCGCCCGTTCGTTTCCTGCTGGATCGATAGATTTTTTTTTTCTTTGGCCAAGGTAACTGAATCACCGATGGATGTGTGGATCATGCGTGGGCACAGGTTGCAGCGTGAAGCTATTTGGGCCTATGCGCCATGTCGTGGGTGGTGAGGGTGGGCTAGCATCTGTATTTGGGCTGGATTAGTTAACTAGCACGTTCAGTTTCGTTTTTTCTTGTACGTACATGTGATATACACTATATACCTTGTTTTTTGAGCAAAAATAATGGGTATTCAACTGAATACCCTTGAATTGAGGTGGGCCCGCCCCTGTCAACAGGTGTGATAATTGTGGAACCAAGTTTACGACATTCTAATGCTATCTTGCTATCCATAGCCCATGATAAATAATTACTACCATCTAGCTCAAGTTCATGAAATTCTCTATTCATGACGCCAGCCATTCTCCTGCATGTTGTGATCATGCATAAATTTGTTTTACTACGAGAGTAAAATTTAAGTAACAACAAATGCTTCAAAGGAGGAAAGTTCTGAAGTATAGCTGATGCTTTATACTTATATGTGTAGACCTCATTTTATGTAAATGACACTTTGAAGATAGTCACCGTTGTGGTGTAGATCTCGCAGCAATGGAGAACATAATCTGGTTTAGACCAGTAGATGTTCATATATCCATTACCTTGTGCCATACTAAATTTTACAAAAACACTTTGAAGGTAGTCATCTGTCAAATGACTAGATGTAGACCTCGCAGTAAGAGTGTATAGTTTGCAATTTGATGCAGTAGATCACATAGTTACCTTGTGCTTTGCAAGTATAATATTCGAGGTAATCACATCAATTCGTATATTTGGGAGAGCACTCAAAGATAGTCATTTTGCCAGAACAAAAGAGGCAAAACGTAGATCTTTCACCAATGAGGATAATCTGCAAAGTGCAGTAGATGCCTCATCTACCCTGTGATCCCAAATTATGAATTGTAAATACAAATTGGTGTACTTATGAACTACATATTATAAAAGAAAATGCTGAAGCAATCATATAGAATATGTACACGTAGTATCAGACTTTATTTAGATAATACATGGTCTAGATATCCAAACTTACAATACAGTACAGACTGAAATATAATCAACAGAGGTTCTTAGTACAATAAGATAGCACTCTCAAATAAACAGAACCGGCTGCTATGCAATATACAAATACTATGGCTATTCTCTGTTGAAACACCACAGCACCAGCAGCCACTTATTGGAGTTATTGGCCTGATTAGGTGACGAGCGGGGAGAGTTGGGCTGGCCCATGCACCGAAGAGAGAAGGATAAAGAGAGGAGGATCGAGAGTATCCCCACGTCTCTGCCACTCCCAATTCCCCTTCTCTGTTCGTACTTGGACTCAGCACCGCTGCTCGTCGGCTCTCCCCTGCCCCTTCTCGCCATCTTCAATGGAAGCGAGGTGGGCCCCGCTTCGCAGCACGGCCTGCTCCGCTGCTGCTCGCCCCAGGGGCGCCGGTGAGGCCAAGGGCATCCGGCGACCACGCGCCAAGAAGGGCTGCGCGGTTCTGCGCCATGGCCGCGGCGAATTGGCGCAGGATCCGGCGGGCTTCCGGCGGAGGCGTCGGAGGAAGAGGCAGTGCCAGAGGAGGAGGTGGTGTCACCGGTGATGAAGGTGGTGGCATCGACGACGAGCCCTGGTCCTCTATCTCCTCTTCTTCAACCTTGATCTTGATGTTCAAGTCGGGGATGGAGGGGTAGCCGCCGGTTCCCGCTGCCGCCGGCGTCGGGGATGGGAGATCCGGTACGGGGCCGTATCCAGGAGGGATGAAGTGCTCCGGCAGTTCGTCTGATGGCGTCGGAGACGGCTTCCGCGGTGGTGCGCCCGTACGCGCTGGGCACGATCCGAACCCGTGCCGCACGCAGTACGGGGGCAGAGGCGGCGGCGTGAGTTCGCAAGGGAACATCTCTTCTTCTCCGAGGAATGGCGCCGATGGACCTCCAAGGAGCCAATCCATCGGAGGGATGGTGAAGACAGATGGCGGCGGAGTCGTCGGTACGATGTACTCGTCGGCGACGGCCGGAGCCGGAGCCGGAGGCCCAGCATGGTTTGCAGCGGTGGCCGGAGCCGAGTGTCCAGCCTGGTGCACCGTTGGTGCTTGCCCACGGAGTGGGCGGTTGCCTTGGCGTGCGTACCCACGACGGCGGTTCTGACGGTGGTTCCGGGCGAAAAAGCGGCGGCGAGGGCCACTCCTTGCGCCAAGTCCCTGACGGCGACGACGACTTGCGGCACGGTGGCGATGGGTGCGTGGAAAGCGACGGTTCTCTCTCTGGAGGAAGCGTGCAATAGCGAAAGCAAGCGACGGCAGGTCCCCCCTGCCATTCTTACATTTCCTGCGATGGCTCTCTGTCGCTCTCGGCAGAGCGAGTACTGATAACGTGTAAAGTGAAAAAGTGATTTGCCAGAAGTGAATGATTCTCATTGATTGGGCACTATATATACAGGGAGCGGTTACAAATCTGTGAGAGTATTTTTAACCGTAAGCAGCGGTTGCTAATGCGTGAGACATAATAGTAACTGCACTAAGCAGTTGCTAATATGAGAGAGGAAGTACAACTGCTTCTAGGAGTTAGAGAGTACATAGTCGGTTCCTTAATTAGCACTTGATAATTAGTAAATAATCAAGTGCTCTAATTCTATTCCTAACAAATCTAATTGACCTAGCCAGAGTAAGTTCCCTGCTTGCATGTTTCCCTTTCTTTCCCTTTTGTACCACTAGTGCACAAAAGTTTATGCACACCTTAATTTTTTTTTGCGGGTGAAAAGATATTTCTCATTACTCACGGAGGCTTCTTAGCCAGAGCCAAGCTTACAATGAGGTCTAATCCCGAGTGCAACCAAACAGCGGTGCGGGGAGTGCTCCTACCATACTTGGTGAGCTCATGACTAACTTTGTTCTGCGAACGACAACAAAGATTAAAAGAGACCTCTCTTCCCTCCGTTGCTACTAGTCTCTTAATGTCCTCAACAACGACGCGATGGACCGACCGGTCCTGTCCTCGCGCTGTGATCATGGACATCCCCTCCGCACAATCAAGCTCGACTATAATGGGAGTGTTCGTCCGGTGGAGTGCCAGCTCCAGGCCCTCCCGGCACGCCGCTAACTCTGCCCCGAGCGCATTATCGCATGCTCGTATCTCTCTGCAGGCACTAAAGATGATCTCGCCTTGAGAATCTCGAAGGACCATGCCCCCTCCAGCCGCTCCTGTCGCTGGGATGAAACTCCCATCTGCATTAAGCTTGGTGCTGTCAGGTGTCGGAGCGGCCCACCCGCGCTCCTCCTTGGGAGGCACATACTGTGTAGTGCGCATCAGTGGTGTATTAAGCACCATCTTACCCTTGGCCACATCTCCATTAGGGTATTGCTTCAGGCCTAAGAGTGAGTTCATATACCCCTGAAGGAAGCGTCGAGATACTTCTGTGGGTGGGGGTTTCTTCTAGTGTGTTATTTCATTCCGCACATGCCAAATCCTCCACATCACCATGAGCACAATCATTCTTGTCACCTCATCCAGCGGCTCTAGGAGTGTGAAGAGCCACTCCGGCCCACCGTTCCGGATGGCTTCAACGCTTGGTATAGACCAATCCAAGGCCACCGCATGCCATAGTTCCTTCGCTAGTGGGCACCTGCAGAATGCATGGAACCCATCCTCTCGTTCCACACCACAAAGGGGACATATATCAGTGAGCTCGAGGTGTCGGGAGAATTTGTTTGCCCAGGTAGCAAGTGAATTTGTAACAACTCTCCAAGCAAACACGCGTACCTTCGGGGGAGCAGGGCACCCCCAGATGATCTTCCAGATGGCGCGACGACCATCCGGTGCCCTGCTCATGGCTGAAGCCGATGGACGCTCGTGCTCGTCCATGGCAAAGCGATAGGCGGATCGAACGGTGAAGATACCGTTCTTCTCCGGAGCCCATGCGATAATGTCCTCGATGACGCGTGACGAAGTGCGGATGCTGGCGATCGCGTCGACATCTGCCGGTAGAAAGTGCCATCGGAGCAGGTCCATACGCCAGGTCCCGTTCGGGCCAAGGAGCTCGGACACCCGCCGAAGCCTGCATGTGCCCTAGAGGGAGATAGGCTGGCGTGACGGCCCCCTCGGTATCCACCGATCCCGCCATATACGGATGGACTGGCCATCCCCGACCCACCAGACGATGCCCTTCTTTAGTAGCTCCAAGCCATACTGTATGGCCTGCCACGTCGGATAGGCATTTCCTGAGAATACTGTGTCCTCCAATCTTCCATCTGGATAGTACCTAGCTTTCGGCACCTGCGCACATAAACTGTTAGGCTTAGTAAGAAGCCGCCAAGCCTGGCGAGCAAGGAGAGCCTGGTTAATCACTCGGAAATCTCTGAAGCCCAGACCGCCCTTTGTTTTATGAGCTAGGATTTTTGGCCATGCCATCCAATGAGTTTTCCTCTTGCCTTCAGTGGAACCCCACCAAAAGTTCCTCACCATTCTGTTGAGGTCATCGCAAAAAGACATCGGAAACTTGAAAAATCCCATAATGTACGTGGGGATGGCTTGGGCAACGGCTTTAATCATAATTTCTTTCCCAGCAAGCGAGAGGGTGTCGCCCCAAGCAATGATTCTCTTCATCAAACGAGACTGCAAATTCTGAAATTTCCCCCTAGACATACGACCTTCTGGTGTGGGGAGTCCAAGATACTTTTCCTCAAAAGTGACTGTTGCAATATGTAAGACAGCACGCACCTTCTCCTGGTCCACAATGGCACAAGAATTATCAAACAATGCGCTACACTTGGCTGGAGTAATACACTGTCCTGTAGCTTTTTCATACGTATTTTACACCTCCTGTACTTTCAAAGCTTGCTCCTCTTTAGCCTTGAAGAAGAGCAATGTGTCATCTGCAAACAATAGGTGAGAGACGCCCGGTGCTCTGCGGCAGATTTTTAGCGGAGTGTAATCACCTTTGCTTTCCCCATCCTTCAACAAAGCAGAGAGACCATCAGCCACAAACAGGAATAAAAATGGGGAGAGAGAGGATCACCTTGCCGTAGCCCACGCGACGGTGCGAACGAATCTAAGAGGGTTCCATTAAATTTCACTGTGTATCTCACCGAGGTGACGCATGCCATAATCCAGTCCGCCCAACGGCGAGCAAAACCCATCTTTTGCATCATTCGCTCCAAGAAGATCCAATCAACCCTGTCATAAGCTTTAGACAAATCCAACTTATAGGCACAAAAACTCTTCTCCGGGTCCTTCTCTTGCTGTATATAGTGGATGCACTCAAATGCAATTAAGGCATTATCTGTAATCAGACGTCCGGGAACAAATGCACTCTGCTCAGGGGAGATAATATCATCTAGGATAGGGCGCAAGCGATTTACCAAACATTTTGATACCACCTTATAGATCACGTTGCATAGACTGATAGGCCGAAACTCTGTCAGTTTCTCCGGATTATCCACCTTGGGGATGAGAACTATAGCAGTGTCATTCACCCCATTCGGCATCACTCCCGTTCGGAAAAACTCTTTTACGCCTGCAATTACTTGGTCCCTCATCACCGCCCAGTTTCTCTGAAAGAAGCGAGCAGGGAACCCGTCTGGTCCTGGCGCCTTCAAGGGGCCAATCTGAAACAAGGCATCCGCAATCTCCTTGTCCGAGAAATCTAGGCAGAGAGCATCATTCATGAGGTCAGTAACACGAGGATTAATGAGATCAATCACAAGGTCCGCACATAGAGAATCATCAGCTGAAAATAAGTTTGCAAAATAAGATGTAACCATGGCCGCCATAGCCTCATGATCCCTATGGATGACACGTGCCGCATCCATTAAGGATTTGATGCGATTTTTTCGGGCGCGCCAAACAGCCTTCCTATGGAAGAACTGCGTGTTTCTGTATCCTTCCTTCAGCCATGCAACCCGTGATCGTTGCATCCATAGCATCTCCTCGCGGTACAAGAGTTCGTTCATCTTGTCAGTTGCTTCTCTGATCTCCTTACGATCTGCATTCATAGACATTAGCTCCTCTAGGCGAGAGCGAGACTTGTTAATTTCCTTGATTACATTACCAAACTTTTTCCTACTCCAATCATGCAACTTTTTCATCAAGTTTCCTAGCCCAGAAGCAATCTCACCAAGGTTGAGCATTGATCCCAGTTCAGCCCAAGTGTTCATAATTACCTCCGGAAGCGTGGGATCCCTCTCTCACATAACCTCATACTGGCGACACCTCCTCCCTTGATCCTGCCTTGGCTCCTCTTTCGAGCAACGTAGCAGAATTGGTAGGTGGTCCGAACTAGGAGCCACCAGGTGCTCCACCTTCGCATGTGTGAACAAATCTCGCCAGGAGTTATTTGCCACGGCCCGGTCTAGGCGGACCCTGACATTCGCCCGGCCACCACGCCGATTGTCATATGTATATGGGAGCCCTGCAAAACCAAGATCAACCAAGCCACATACTTCAAGCACATCACGAAAGTCGATCATCTGACCTGCCGATCTTGGTGTTGCAGAAAAGTGTTCGAAGCCCCACATGGCCTCATTGAAGTCGCCAACCACTGCCCATGGCATGTTGGCTTGTCGGTGCAGATCACGGAGGATGGACCACATGCGATGCCGATCCTCCGTTCGGGGCTCGCCGTAGACACAAGTGAGCCACCAAGGTGGCTCACCCATGCCGTTCGTCACGAACGCGTCAATATATCTCTCATTTATTGTTTTTACATCCAGACTCAAGGACTCATGCCAATACAAAGCAAGACCACCACTAAGACAAACACTATCTGAAGCATCAAAACCTCGTAAACCTAACCGAGCACGATACCTACTCATTTTATTCTTAGACTGCCTAGTTTCACAAATGAAAACGATACTAGGGGAGTGAGCTTACACAAGGCTCACAAGATCACGAACTGTCCGGGAGTTCCCCGCCCCCCGGCAGTTCCAACTTAAGATATTCATTGCTCCTGACGGGGCTCCGCCGGCCCCGTCAGGTCGTCGGCGGCCCCTGGGCCGACTGCCTCCTTTTTGGTTGTCACCTCCTGCATGTCATGATCACAAGTCCCTCCAAGCGCATGAGACTGCTGCCCCTCCAGCATCTCACCGGTCTCGTGCTTCTTTAGTGTGCCTGAAATAGCACCAAGCTCCTCCGATCCGTCTCTGTCCTAGCCGTCGTGCCCAAAGCCCGCCGGCACCAAGTCCGCCGTCGTCCCTGTCATCTTGAGCTGGTCCCAGATCGCCGGCGTCATTAGCCTCGGGTTGACTCGTGTAGCAGCCTCGGATCCCCCGGAAGGAGGCTTCGGGCGAGCAGCATCCACGGAGGGAGCCCCATATGCGCCCCCACCAGCCTCTGGGTTCTCCTTGGTTACCACCGGAATCTTGCCCGAGCTTTGCGAGGCCGCCGACATGCTAGCAGGCGGCAGGTCCGAGGCAGCCGCATGGGTATACTCTGGTGGTTTGCGTTGTGCCCTTGGCAGCTTCGTCAAAACCCTAGATGGGTGTTTGTGAGCGGACGTAGGATACTCCTTGCATAGATGCCTAGGACACCGGGAGTCCCGTTCAAAGACGGCAGGATCGCAGGGCCCGTCTGACCCGGACGATCGATTGGCGGACGAGGCCGCCGCGGTTCCGACTGCCCGCATGGGAACGGGAGCGGAGGACATGCCACACGTGGCCGGCGCGGCGGCCGGCGGCGGTGGCGGCGGGGCTTTTGCCATCTGATCGCCGCAGAGATCGCAAAGTTACAGCTATGATCTGATCCTCAAACCGATTACGCACACCTTAATTGGTGGCACGTCACTTTCAATCCACACCATCGCTATTTTTTTAAAACTACTGGTGGCATGGCCGTATTTCGTACGCCGCCACTATGGCGTTACTGGGGCGTGTGAGTAGACAATTACGCCACAACCATGTGTGTGGGCCCAACAGCCTACACAGTCGCGAATATTATTGGTGACATGTCAAAGACTCGACACACCTGGCTAGCTGATCACGGCTATGGACGCTGCCACGCACCGCTGTCCAGACTCGACCGACACACACACATCACATGTTGGTCATAATTATGGCGTGGCTTATTCCTAACATTCTTTCCTAAGCCACGACCTCGCCGTCATCGGAGTTGATGCAGTTTTCATCGTCGTCGTCGCCTTGAACGCCTCCGCCTGACGCCACTGTGCGCGTCTACGCGCAGCCGCGCCTCCATGGTCGCCGTTGCGCGGCCGCCGCGGCCTCCACGCCTCCGCGTCCTCCCCGGCCTTCTCGTCGTGCCGCCGCGGCCTCCTTGCCGCGCCACCGCAGCGCCCCGCTCCTCCATAGGCCGACACACGGTCCGGAGCATCGTGCAGCCGCCGGCGAACTCTGCCACCACCGGCACTCCTCCGACAAGGAGAATGACGCCCAAGATAACCAAACTCATAATACCAATTGATGGTGTCAACCCTAGCCCAAGCTTGCTCTTTGCGCTGGTGTCCAGCTCCCTCTCTCTCACTCTCTCTCTCTCATGAACGAAGGTAGAAGAAAGGGGAGACACATGACACAATTGTGCTTTTCCAGCGCACATATGCGTGCCGCAACGACGGCCTTTTCCTCAAGCAACAACTCGAGCCACACCCACACACGGGTAGTACAGCAGAGGGCCTTTTATACCCATGTGCACACACGCTCGCACTCATCCACGCACCCTGGTCACTATCCAGCTAACTACATGCAACTGACTCCTATATGCACGTCCAGTACTTATCCACTCAACTGATTACCTAAGCTTGCATGCATCTAGCGAATGACCTCATCCATGCACTCCAGGACTCGGCAGCTCCACCGCACACCATGCATTGACCCACGACGCCGGCTAGCACCACGCGCACACCCAGCTGCTTGATCGCACGCTCCTGCCGCGTGCACAACGCGCTCCAACGCGCCCGACCTGGCTAGCTGATCACGGCTATGGACGCGGCCACGCACCCGGTGTCCACACTCGACCGACCCACACACGCATGTTGGTCATCATCAAATTTACACACTTGTGCACTATACCTTCATCTATCTCTATAATATTTTTCAGAATTTTTTGAAATGTAAAAAAAATTGAATTTTCATGATTTTGAATTTTGCATTTGAAGGCCTCCATGGTGCTCGGCCTCCAAAAGCAATCTCCGTATGCTATATAACTACTAAATAGGTCTTCACCAATCTATTTCTTTTAACATGCACACATTTCACCGCAACATGGAAAAGACCACACCTTAACATGCAAACATGCATGTATGCTGAAAGGCCCGCCTCAATAAATAAATATTTCAAAGTATATGTATTTTTAATTTTATTTCTGGTATTATTAAGACAAATACAGTCCAATCTCATTGCACTATATTGTAACCAATTCGCACAGAAATGCGTGTCATCTAGCTAGTTGCAAGATTAACACGTGGCCAGGTCCCCTAATTTGTAATACAGGGCTGAGGAGATTTAATTTTATTTTGTGAAGGAAAAACAGGTCAGTGCAAAAGACTGAATGTCAAAAAAAAAAATACTGCACCAAAACATAGGTCGTGGATTGCAACAAGGAAAAATGGAATAGAGTGAAAGCCACATAATGATGTATACTTAGGTGCCACGAGTTTAGCCTCTTGCTGCCATGAGATCAGTGACGAGGCGGTGCAAATCATGCTGCGAGGAGCCTCCCTCTTCCATGGCCGCATGAGACTTTGAGGCGAGGTCCATTACCTTGGTCCTCATCACGTCACCAGGTCCCCCAGGATACATGAATGTGACCAATGCCCGCGCCACATGGTCGGCCGGGATCACCTCATGTTTTTCGTAGTCCTCGCTTCGTAAGCCAGCGCCGTGCGGCCATACTCGGTCCCCGATTCCTAGCACATCCGTGATTAGCCTCTCGGTGATGAACTGGTCGTACACCTTTGGCCATGTGAGCATGGGCACGGCTGCGGCCACTGCCTCTAGGACGGAGTTCCACCCGCAGTGCGTCAGAAATGCGCCCACTGCCGGATGCGCAAGTATGGCAGTTTGTGGAGCCCAGGATGTGATGATGATCCCCCGGTCCTCGACACGCTTCTCCCACCCTTTGGGCGGAGTCCACTTCTCCGCCGCCCGGACCACCCACAAAAACGACTTCCCCGAGGCCTCCAACCCAAGAGCAAGTTGGTCCAGCTGATCATCCGATACAAGGGCACAGGAGCCAAAGGACACGTACACGACCGAACGGTCTGACTTTGTGTCAAGCCAACGGATGTACTGTGACTCAGCAGCATCCGTGGCGCTCTGAGAGGATTGCAGCAACGGCCCTACAAAGTAGGAGCGCTGCACGTACCGTTGGCGCATGTACATGTCGCAGTACTGCTGCTCCAGGCCTGAGAATGTGTTGACGACGAGGCCGAAGCAGGCAGCTTGCATGGAGTGAACCTTGCCGAAGACGTGTCGAAATATCGATACGTCTGGCAGCTCGGTCCTTGGGATCCGTATATGAGGGATCGGAAACGGAGGGACCGTCGCCATGTCATCTCCGTCGATCGCAGCGTCCTCCATAAGGAGGTGGCGCATAGCGAGCATCGGGAAGGCCCCAACGACATTGTATGCGACGCATGGCACGCCGAGGTCGTCGGCGATGTCGGTGCTCCAGGTGAAGAGCATGTCGGTGAAGATCGCATCTGGAGACTGCGCCCGGATGAGCATCTCCTGCGCTGGGCGCATCAGGGTATCGCTGGAGGCAGCGAGGTTGATGAGCATAGAATCCGCCTGAGTGGCCGCCTTCCCAAGGTTCTCCACACCCTTGGGCAGGCCATCCACCGTTGGGAACGGATATGTGACTATCTTGACAGTTGCTGCGCTGTGGCGCTCCAGCAAGGACTGGACGATCGGAACGTTCGCCGGCGTGACTGCGACGATGGCTTCAACGGCGGCGTTTGGGCTAGACGCCGCAAGGCTAATGGCAAGCTCGGTGAAGGGCTGGATGTGGCCAGTCGCAAAGTGGGGGAAGAGCAGGACACGCAGAGTCTTGATGCCGCTGCTAGTGGTAGAAGCCATCTTTATTTCTTTAATTTCCTACGGGCAAAAGGATGTGGGTGGCTTAGCTAGCACGCTCATTTGGCCTATTTGTAAGCCCGCAAGCTGTTCGCTGTTCGCTGATTTTTCAACCAACGGTATAGTTCAGAAGATTCCACATACATATTGCAAATGCCACAAGTTTCAAGGGAAAACAGAAATTGCCAGACCATTCAACGGAAAATATGGAAGATTCCACGAGAGCAATGTTTTGGCCCCGGGGCACAGACGAGCCCAGCAGGAGTGAAAGGTAACGCCATTTAGAATAGAAAGCAAATTTAAAAAATTCTATTTTTTTTTTGTGGTGGAAGATGTTGAAGTGTGTGATGTCCATGCAAAATTTGGAGATGTTTGAACATTCAAGGAGCTCGTGACAAAAGAAACAAATTCAGGTTTGAGAGAAACATTTGAAAAACAGCACTGTTCACCTCTAGATTTGTCTTTTTTGCCGCACGCTACTCGAGTTTTCAAACATCACCAAATTTTGCACGAACATCATGCACATGCACATCTTGCTTGCAAAATAAAATCAGAAATTTTTATTTCTTTTTCTATTTTAAACCACGGTACTGTTCACCGGGGCCATCTCAGATGAGCCCGGGCACCTATTTGGATTTTCAAGATTCCACATGCATATGACCATTCGACCATCGAGGCAGTATCTTCCACATAAATAGGACAAAGAGGAACCATACGTCAAAACACGTGAGAGGAAAAATGCTCTACCGTGTCCAAGATTTATCATGTCACCAAAGACGTCGCTGACAAACCACAAGATGTATGCACATGACTGTTCTTACCTCCTACACAAGTGACATCGACTTAACTATCTGTACAAGTCAATTAATGTACACTCGGGACTACTGATTCCACAAGTTTACAATCATCCATCTATAGAAGTACAGATACACTTGACTTAAAGTCATAAATAATTGTACTCCCTTGGTCCTTCTTACTCCGCGTATTAGATTTCTATCAAGTGAAATTTTGTAAAGTTTGATCAGATTTATATTAAAAAATATCAACATCTACAACACCAAACATATGTACTATGAAACTACATTTACTAATGAATCTAAAATTATTGATCTGACACTGTGAATGTTGATACTTCTTTCTATAAATTTTGTCAAGCAGAGATAATTTGACTTCGGACAGAACTTAGGGCCGGTTCTGAAGTCCTGCAGCTTCCAACTCCACAAATTCCAAACTTGCAGTTGGGACAAAAGTTTTAGCTCCTAGAAGTGCAATCTGAGAAGCTGAGGCAGACCGTAGTGCAAAAAGGCGAAGCTGGGAAAGCCCAGCTCTACCAAACTGAGAAGCTTAGAGTTCGTCATATTTACAGAAACTTTCCCCGCCAAAGAAAACAGTTCATCCTTCTCCCGTTCAAAATAGACTAAACGAGCGGCTGCCCCTCGAGTCGATACAGTAATCCCTCTCTCGTACACAGGCTGGCCGACCTGGGCTGGTCCAGCCGGCCCATTATGGCGCTCAAACAGGCCACCGAGGCTGCCAGCCCGTGATGGCGATGCAAGAAGCTGGCGATGCTACCGAACACATTCGTGTCGCTGCGTGGAGTTGGAAGCTGCAATGAGAAGCTGGATTTGAAGAGTTCGTGGAGTTGGGAGGACATCAGAAGAGGCCCTTATATGCAGATTAAATGAACCGGAGGGAGTACAATTATATGAAGTTCTGTACAATCATATGGAGCTAAAATCATAATTGATTGTAAATATTAAATAGCACATATAATTTAAAATATTACTTCATGACTTCTTCACGAGTATTCTCATCTAAAAATTTGACTTCAAAAAGTTCATCAAGTGTTGCGCATATTACGTGTATCACTCCATTAGTTCAAGTGAGACAAAAATGCAAATGACTACACTCATCACCCCCAAACCCCCCATCTAGGTACGGTCCCAAACCAAAACCAGCTATCGTTTCAAACGCCTAATGACTGCAAGTACACGGACATTGTAGTATCTTTCGATGAAAGTGATATCCAAATGTTTATAGAACCACTGGAGCAAATGTTGAGTTTTGCTCCTTTTCTGGAACTAGACTTCTCATGTGTCCTAGCTGCATTTGCATCTAAGTGTAATCATGCATGTAAATATTATACTCATTATCAGCTTCTACGAAAACAAATAATCTAGAGTATACTTTAAACTAAACTACAAACTAGAAACTAAATGGAGAACGAAAAGACATGAGACTTTATGGGACTACTATTACCGATAAGCTAGAGAGCAAAGCTGAAGCTAGGTGCAACATGATGCCTAGTGCATAAACCCAACACAGACATCACCGTCCAACCAAACAATTTACCGGTCTATGACGGAAATTAAGGGTCTCTGTATGATTTTTCAAATGTATTAGTCACTTCTTTCCTATCACTGATATTTCAATCTAACAGGTGGTTCTGATGCACGTTATAAAAAATCAATAAAAAAGAAACGCCTAGCCTTGTTAAAATTTGGCAAGGAGAAATAGCCACCAAATCAATCAATAGACTATATATATTGTTTGGCCCATAACTTATGGCCCAAGAACAAATGGTTGCCCAAAGCAATTGAAAAGGAGCTCTTGTAATGCTATGTACTACCTCTATCTGGGTTTATTAGTACCCTTCGTATTTTGTGTTAAATTTTGGCCATATATTTGACTAGCAAAATATGAGGGATATGTGAAAAAAATAATTTGTTAGAATTTTATTTGAAAGTACTTTGCCATGGTACTATTTTTTCTATACATTACATATATTTGCCAGCAAAATATATGGTAAAATATCACACAAAATACTATGAAGGCTAATAAACCGAGACGGAGGTAGTAAAACCCTATCAACTGTTCCCATCAATGTATTGTAAAAAAAGAATGAATGTGTTGCTAGGTGCTTGACTACTATGGCCACACACTCATACATGAGCCATACCTATAGAAATGTGAAACAACACTAAAATAGGTAGATATATGAAATGCTAATTTATTTTTGGGGACGTGAAATGCTAACTAAATTTATCTATCAAAGTGAGAGGACAATTATTTGCTATACAATTCATGTAGAAATTACACTTTCTATAAATGGAAGAATTTATATACAACAGCTCAATTTTCACACACTAGTACA
>NC_057797.1:16004080-16016127 GCF_018294505.1 Triticum aestivum
TCCACACAAACAGAAAAGGTAAAAAAGGAAACCCGACCAAAAAATAGAAACAAACAAAGTAACAAAAAAGAAATGAACTTTGTAAGGAAGAAGGAATTATTGGCATTGGTATTATCCGAAAGAAAAAAACCAAATAATGGCAAAACATGCACACAATCAACATAGAAATTGCACGTTTTATTATATTCAAGAATAAGCATACACATACTAGATTTATTTTTCTTGCAAAAATAATGTTTTCTGCAGAAGAATAAATTACTTGCATTTATATTACACTTAAATAAGAAATAAATTAATAGAAAAACTAAAAACAGATGAAGACGAAAAATTTCACAGAATTCTTACAAAAGGTGCACTTTGTATAAGTGAAAGAATAAATATATAATAGTAAAATTTCACACTCTAGTATAATTTACATACCTACTCTATAATATTTATTTGTAGACATACACACACACACACAAAATATTAACACATACATAAAAAAAGGACTAAAAAGAAAGAAATAACAACGGAAGAAAGAATAAAGTAAAAAATACCAAGTTCTCTAAGAAGAAAGGAATCAGTGCTTTTGGTATTGCCCTTAAAGAATATAGGAAATGAAAAACATTAGTGAAACTAATGATAAACTTGCACACAATAAGGACAGAAATTGTGCATTTTTTATATCACGCAATAATAAGCACCTATATATGTATACCGGATTAGTGGCACAAATATTACCCTTAAACCAAAAAAAATAACAAACTTAAGAAAATGCTAAGAATTTTTTCCCACACAATTATTAAAGATAGTACATTTTCATAAATGCAAAAATAAATAGAAAATAATGCAATTTTCGCACTTTTTAGATACATGCAATACAATACTTATGGGTTCACTTACACACACGACCACATAATATTCAACATACACATAAAGTAAAAAAATGACTCGACTAAAAAAACCTAACCCACAAAAAGACAAACAAAGGGATACTAGAAAAAATTAAAATAAAGTTTTCTAAGAAAGAATGAATTAGTGGAATTGTTAATAGCCTTAATGAAGAAAGGAAATGAAAATGTTTAAAATAAATAATGATAATTCTTGAACACAATTAGCATATAAATTTAGCTTTTTTGTAATATGCAAGAATAAGCATATACATTGTGGATTTTCTTGCAAAAATCAAGTCTTCTAAGGAATAATTAATTGGTGACACTGATATTATCCTTAAAGAAGAAAGAACGAAAAATGATGACAAAATTTTGCCACACAATTGATAGTGGAATTGCTATTATTTTGTATGTGCAAGAATAGGAACATAAAAGTACTCTAGAGCGCAGAATAAGTTAACGTACACTCCAGCTGATTGATTCAACCAGCCAATATACGCTAATTAGCCTGAACCACCTAGTCCGCGGTCCTCTGTGAAAATCCATCCTACGAGTTATCAAGAAGATGGATTTTTGAAAATTAAATAATGATATTTTATGTACATGATTAGCACAAAAATTGTGATTTCATTATAACATGCAAGATAAGCATATAAATAGGTTGTTTTATATTGCAATACTAATATTTTTTCCAAAAGAATGAATTAGTGGCATTGATGTCATTAAAAGAGAAAGATAATAAAAAAATTATAAGAAATGATGAGAAAAAATTGCCTTGCAAGTTTTACAGAAATTGTATAATAGATGGATTATTAAAACTAGTCGCTAACCCGTGCATTCGCACGCGCTAGTAATATAATAGTATCTTACACTCTACATTATGTCGGTAGTTCTTACATATAACATGATAATCATACAGAAATTTCCGGTATAGTATCTAGAAATTTGGATCTAAACTCTACCATTCGGAGTTTCCACTTAGAAAAAATGCAAAAAAACATCATCAACACAACATAAATCTTGATGCAAACCTTCTTTTTAGATAAGAAAAAGAATAACATTAGAAGATGCAATCTTGATATCTAAGCAAATAATAAGTTATATCTCAATAGTTCTGCATATTATGAAGGAAACAAAAAAAACACTAAAACCATGGACAACTTACCATGGTTTTTTAAACCGAAAAAGTAATGGTAAAAATCATAGCATGCCCTAATTTCCACTCCATTTGTGTCTTGGTACTGTACAGACGGCTATCGAGACTGTAGGTACTTAACACTTGTGGAAATTAATTATTTCCTATGACAATGGGACAAAAAAAGAGGACATTGATTCCTGATTTGCTTAGAATTATAATAAAATTAAAACAAAAAAGACACATAATCATCTAGTAATAAATGAACTCATAGTATCTTTTAAAGTGTAGTTATACCCCAAATTCTTCATCTCTTTTGTTTCGCCAAATACAGCCAAGAGGCCAACGTTTTGGAATAATGTTGTTACAACATGGGGATGCCATTTAATTGGAGTTATGGTCTGAGGATGCTAATTCATTCAGTAACTTCAGAGCTCATATATGTGAAGTACATGTGGCTTCATCTTCTCATGAGACGCTACTCACTATGTGTGGTATACTTTGTTGATAGTGCAGTGTTGGATTAATCCTCAAAGCAAGTGAATGACATACAAAAGTCAAAATAATTTTAGATTAGAATAACTCCGACTATCGAGGCATAGTAGCAAATCACATAAGAATTGGCTCAAAAATATAGATAAAAGCAAGTGCATTACTACATATAAATGGATTTCTTCATTGATTTTGCCAACAAAAATGATCTGTTCCATACCTACAGACCCAAGACTTGAGTCAAACCTGCAATAGTAGAAGAATTTATAGTCTGACCTATTATTCAACAACTGAATTAGGCGTTGCAATTTATAGGTTCTAGATAACAACAACAAATCATATACCTGATGTACACACAATATAAGGCTATTGCATGAATTTACTCACAACTTTTTACAGAGCTCCTAGTGTAGAGTAATGTTTGGCGATTTAGATCTAGTGGCATGCATATAGTATGCTGTGGATGGTGCAACACATAAATCTACTAATATGATGAAAATTGATCGATGCGCCAATATTTTGACCACTATGAATGGCATAACTCATAGTGAAAGATCCTTATCTTGTTTTCTATATGTGGCATTACTTAAAAGTCTTCTAGAACTGTAAACAGAAGGTCATACATACTATTAAAAACTAACCAATTAAATAAGAATTATGTGATTAGAATTGCATTTGTACTCTAAGAACCATGCACATGAGCATGGAATCCTTCTCAAGTACAATAAATGAACCATGTAGCCCATATAACTCAAGCATACAGATAGCAAAATTTTGGCATGAGCAGCAATTTTGAAATATTACTACTGATCTACTAATAAAAGTAATACTCTATAAGTACTAATATTGAGAAATATGGGAAGTTGCCCAGCCCTAAATTTCAAATGTTTAAGAAAATATTCGAAATCCATGCATAATAACTTCTCTTAATCCTGGAAGACAGAATAATTGTTTATATCCTGCATACAATCTGAAACTCATGTTTATTGGAAGAAGAAAAATGCAAAATCCATAACATGTACGTAGAAGAAAGAAAATACCTGCAAAGCTTCCTATATTAAAGTGAACTGGCTGGTCCATGGTTGATTTTAGATGTAGAGAACATGGACTTGCTGCATGGTGTCACTAAACATGATGGAGACCACCCAATCTTGTCCTCCCCCTATAACACATGATCATGTCAAGAGAGGGTGTT
The DNA here is from genome assembly GCF_018294505.1 of Triticum aestivum. Taxonomy (NCBI): domain Eukaryota; kingdom Viridiplantae; phylum Streptophyta; class Magnoliopsida; order Poales; family Poaceae; genus Triticum; species Triticum aestivum. The sequence goes on from NC_057797.1 coordinate 16,007,778, forward strand.
GAAATACATGTACGAAACCAATATTTCTTGATGCGACACTATGGATCAACCAGATTTTTAGGGTTGTTTGAATTGTAATGAATTCCACATGCTAGACAATAGATGAGGTATCTGTTGAGTTGTTGCAGAATTTATTGCACATGAAACTGAACAGAGTCTGGTGTATGAGCTATGACGACACCAGTCCATCATAGTTCCCCCACACTGAAACTTCAGTGAGGACTGAGGATGCGGCTTCAATCCGTTTAGACCTAATTTCTATGTAGTTGTTGCTGCTGATTTGTGCTCACCTGCGGTCTTGCCTGGAGGCCTTAGGGGTAGACGGTCAAACCTGAAAGTGATGCTATGGAAAGGACGATGTGACAAAGGGCCTAGGGGGGAGAGAGAGATAGATAGATAGAGAGAGCGGCTGGATTAATTGGAGTAGTGCAATGGGAGACTGGAGCAGCATGAACCCTAGTGGTGTTCCGACTCTAATCCGATTTGCATCAGGTTTTGCGTACGGCGTAATCAAAACTAGAAAAATAGATTGATGAATTGAAGGTTTGAAGTCTACAAACTTAGAAAAACAGATGAATAATTTTTTGTCGTACCTGATCGCCACCCTATCTTTGGCGGCCAGTCGGTGTCGCTGGCGCCTCGGCCCCTGCTGCACATATGCACTTCCTCCCACCTATTTCCCTTGGCGCTAGTGATGGTGTAGGTGCTTTGTTGCCTGCCCGCGGCGTTTTAGGTTTGCCTCTGGTCACCGCGTTCTCAAGATCCAGCAAGTCAGGTAGTTGAAAGTTGGGAGCGATAAAAGGCAGAATGATGATGCACTCGTGTGCGTGGTTGTATCACTACTTTTTTTTAGGAAACAAAATTGGATGTATGGTTAGATGTATAAAGGGCACAGGTGAGAGTTAAGTTGGGCTTCTTTTGTACAGCCGTAATAGCATTGTGGGCCTTGTCCTACGACTTCTATTTCTAATCGTGTGTGGGCCTTCCAATCATTTTTCTTTTGTCAATCTGAGCAAAATTTCAGCCTAGAATCCCGCAGGTTAATCTGAACCGTAATAATTCGGTTCCACCAAATAAACGGCTCGTATTTTCTGACTAACGCAGAAATTTCTAGGGAGTCTAAATTTAGAATAGGTATAGATAGATAGATAGATTACTTGTAACGTTAAATTCCAAAAAAACATTATTTAACCTAAAGGAATTTTATTACCTTCATTTTATAATAAACAGAAAATCACAAGCCCTTTTTGATTGCCCTCGCTATCTTACTTCCATCATCCCGTTCTAAACTCAAAGGTTTCTAGCTGGCTGTGACACCAATTGTTAACACCAATAACAATGAAATCGTGGTTACATGATGCAAGGTTGCAAAATCAGGGGCATTTTTTGTGATACTCAATCTTGGACAGCCTTTTTACTTTATTTCATATTGAAACAGTACAGGATCTGATAGTCATGCCATCCCATGACGATGACGATGCAGCTACAAACCCGCGTACTTCGTGCTGGGACTGCACATAATCTCCGTATCGTAGGCTCGCGTGCCCAACATGCATAAATTAAGTATAACTACTCGCCAACCCATCCATTCGTGCGGGCTAGCATAACATATAGTGTTTTACAGGGTACGTCTATCTACAATAGTTTTATGTTATGTGGCTTTCGTCGTATAAAGGTAATAAAAATTCATGACAATTGTAAAATTACAATAGCGGCTCTAATTTAGTTCAGTTAACCTTTAAAACTCTTTTAATACTACTAATAATTAATTGAAACACTTGTGCACATAATTGTATTCTAGTTACACGTATTGGAAAACAAGGCAAAACATGCAAGATCGATCTACGGATCACGGGGGCGCGCACCAACGTGGGATGCCGACCGTCACGCCGGATACACTAAAAGCAAATCCGGCCGGGCCGAATACACCAGACAAGACTCATATGAACTGCGTCGTGATATAGCCCGGCACAGAGGCACCTGCTAGCTTCTCGCTCCTCGTTGGTTACCCCAAGTGGAAGGTTTGAGATGCAGTGTAGCGGAAGTGTTTCCCTTGGCAAAGATACCAAGGATCGAATCCCCTGAGACTCCCAGTTTCAACAAGAAGGTGTCAATCGCTAACGGCACCAGATTAGCAATCAACGTGGACCTGCACACAGATACAAATAACTTTGCTCCCAACGAGTACAGAGAGGTTGTCAATCCCTCCGGCCTTGTCGTTTACAAAGGATCAAACGCAAGTGATAATAGTGATAGATATTGCTGCAAATAGTAAGTAAAAGCAGAAAATAAATAGCGGATGTGATCAATGATAGTAATATGGACCGGGGTCCCATGATGTTCACTAGTGATGTCTCTCTCCCAAAAGACGATAAAACAGCTATGTGAGGTAAACAAATTACAGCTGGGCAATTGACAGAATTATGTGCGCAAACCAATGCTAACTATATTGCAAGAAAGGTAGAGGTTCAAAGGATGGGCAGTACGCCAAGGTAAGTAGACCGAAATCCATCTGCATCTACTACTAATCATCCACCTTGAGATATCTATCCAGAACATCTCGCTGGTATTAAGTTGCGAGCCGCACCCATAGTGTAAACTCAAAGCAACAGACAACTGCATTAAAATAACTTTGCGTAAAGTAAACAATCCTTGCACCCGCGGGCACAAGCACCGTTGTTTTCCCCCTTGTGGCAACAGCACATCCCCTAGACTCATGTTTCTGTCACTCAAGCTAGTCACCGAGGGGCATGAACCCACAATCAAGCATAACGTTCCCTCTTGGAGTCACTACCTACTACTTGGCCAAAGCAATAAACAGCAATGGAGAACATGCAAGAGTTACTTACGAACATAAATATAAAAGAGGTAAATCAAATATATTACTCAAACACAATCTGAACATAATCTCACAATCCATCGGATCCCAGCAAACTCATCATAGCAACAGCATAAGGATTACATATGTGCCTCGATCATGTAGGGCAGCTCACGAGGTCTAATTAGTGAAGCACAAGAAGAGGAGGAGAACATCACATAGCTACTGGTCATGGACCCATGGTCCAAGGGAGACTACTCACGCATCATCCGGGAGGCGTCCATGGTGGTGGAGAAGCTCCCGGTGGTGATCCTCCCCTCCGGCAGGGTGCCGGGAAGAGTTCTCCTGGCGCTCCCGATATTGGAAGCGCGGCGGCGGCGGAACAGAGATGAGATCGCAAAAAAGGGTTCCCGTCTCGAGGGTTTCGGGACGTGTGTTAAATATAGGCCAAAGGGGGGCATCAGAGGAGACCTGGGGGGCCCAGGCCGCGCCACCAGGGCGCCTGGAGCCCTGGTGGCCCCCCTCCGGCTCTCCTTCGGGTGCCTGGAAGCTTCCGGAACGCTGATTTTTTATATATTTTTTCCGGAATTTTTCTGACAGTTTTCGTAATGGGAAAACCTGAAATACAAAAACAGTAGAAAACAGAAACTGGCACTGGGTGCACTGAGTTAATAGGTTAGTCCAAATATGATCAAAAGTGTATGGAAGTCTATAAATATCATAGCAATATCACCCAAAAGAGGCATGGAGCAAGCAGAAATTATAGATACGTTTTGGACGTATCAACATCCCCAAGCTTAATTCCTGCTCGTCCTCGACTAGGTAAATGATAACAAGAATAATTTCTGTGGTGACATGCTGTTAACCTTATAGGACTTTTCATAGTCACATGACAAAAACTTACTGAGAAAATCACAAAGAACTGAAAGTTTTTCAACATGATAATGAAACATCAAATAGATTTGTAATGAGCATGGTGTGCAAATATAATAAAGTGATATCTCGCTTGCCCCCTTTAGTGAAGCAAAACATAAATGCAGGGGCACCTCCAAGGTTTAAGTGACGACTAGATACAATGATTTCAGAATAATCGATATCACAATCATGCAAAAGACAATGCTACTTTGGGATAATGCACATTACATTCAGAATGACAATCATGCTCTCAGTAGTTGGTGCTTTTTAAAAGAAGGTGGAGACTCTCGAACCGTGGCTTTTGTTGGCAAGGTTGAAAACCCGTAGTCGGAAACAAAGACAAAGCATGTACCAGAGCTCTTGGTTTTTTAAAAACAGAGGTAATAATTATTTTTTTGGATATGCATGTTTTGTCAACGAATTACTTCTTGAGCTGGACAAGTTTCGAGGAATGGCTCCCGAATGAGGACTATCACATCCTCTTAATCTCCTTTGTTTATCACTGCCAAAGTTTTTTGATTTCTCATGAACGAAGCGTGAAGGAGTGTTCGTTTGTTATATTAATTTTTAATGAGCCGGGTGCACTCTATGCCAGTTCCTTCTCATATTATGGTTTGCACATTAGACATGCAATCCTGGGGTGAAGCTTGTCCAACTTAAAAAGATCATGAATTAACTACTACTTCCTCATGAACTAAAACGGAGGCACAAAATAGGAATGCTTTATTTGAATAATTTCGAGATGGCACATGAAAGTCTTCGTTAGGAATGGCAGGTAAATACCATGTATAGGAAGGTATGGTGGACTCATATGGCATAACTGGTTTAAAGGATTTTGGATGCACAAGCAGTCAGTCCGCTTAGTACAGGCGAAGGTTAGCAAAAGACTGGGAGCGACCAACTAAGAGAGCAATGACGGTCATAATCATGCAGAGCGACAAAGCAACATTGAATCAGGCATGGAAGTTATATCGCTACTCAGAAATAAAAGATCATCAAGGCTTGACAGACTTTCTTTACAGTCTTAAATATGCGTGAGCATACGCCAAGTCAATCAAAATAAATTCTCGAAGGAAGATATCACTAAACCATACCACATCTTATTCAAACAAATCATGTTGGTACTCCAATAACACATTGGAAACCCTCCAGCTATTTGAAACTAACCATAAGTAAACATGAATTACCAAGCAACATCATGCACGCAGCATCTTTATCATAGACATATCAACCAATGCAACAGAAGCAAACTCTCTTAATAAGATAATCATGATAATTAAAGAGAGTTCAAGCAACCAACTAAACAAAAGCTCTTTAAAAATATAAGCATGAAAACTAAAAGCTAAGCATGATAGTAGCTACTGAAAGACAAAGAACACACACAGCAAAGATAGACATGAAAATTCTATGTTATGTTCTAGGTAGAAGTGGAGCGTGTTTCTCTCCCACATAAAGAAAGCTGAGTTCCGTCTCGTTATGAAAAGCTAAAGAAAACTAAAAGGAAACTAAAAGCAAGACGCTCCAAGCATAGCCCATAACACATGAAGTGATAAAAATATAGTGGAACGAAAGACGAACTGGTAATGTTGATGGAGAAGGGGACGCACGGGGGCATCCCCAAGCTTAGACGCTTGAGTCTTCTTGAATATTTGTTGGGGTGCATGGGGGCATCCCCAAGCTTGAGCGTTTGACACTCCTGAATCTTTTCATCATTTTCCCTCGCACACTTGAAAACTCCCTTCATACATAAATCATCATAATCTGATTAGCGAGGTTAGTACCCATAATAGTATAATTATTCCTTGCTGGAAATAAAGATATTCTTGAAAGTCTACTGTTTCTCAAGATTGCCGAAAGGTTTTTGCAAAGAAAAAGCAAGCTCAAGGTTCGCAAAATGAAGGAAAGGCAAAACAGTACAGAATCTGTGAAAAACAGACCAGCAGGCAGTAAATGATTTTTTCGGGGCACTTGTGCAACTCCAATCAAAAAACTCAGAACAGACGCCCGAAAGACAATTGTATATAGCACTCTGTGGAAACAATTCAGACCAAAAAGATGATCTGGTGATTTTATACGAATTTTTCTGTGCAAGGACAGAATCTGTTTCCTGGACAGCACGTCACAACTCTTGATCTTTCTTGCAGTCAGAGGCTACACCTGGCACAAAGCTGAAAAGTAAAGATACAATGATGATGCTACTGTAGTAACAACATCAAGACACAACAAAAGCAAAATAAAATTTTATTCATTGTGGGTTGCCTCCCATAAGCGCTTTCTTTTATGCCTTTAAGCTAGGCATAATGCATAGAGGAATCAATAACCATCATAATAATCGGAGTTGTAAATTGCTTCAAATGGTTCCTCAACAAGTTCACTTTTGTTCCTTCTAGGAAAGGGGTACACACCTTTTGCCTTCCCGCGTAAGAGGATTTGTCCCTTACCTATATCGATGAAGCCTTTAACTGCTCGGAGGAAGTCCCTTCCAAGCACTATATTTCCTTGGTTTGGCTCCATGATGAAGAAATCAATCATTGCAATCCCTTTAAGGAATTTAACTGGCACGTCTTTTATTCTTCCCTGGATTTCAGAAATATCTCCATTAGTGTGTTCATGATAAGATGATAATCTATTCATGTCAAATTTTAAAGAATCATGAACAATTTTTGGCATAGTAGAAACCATAGATCCAATATCACAGTAAGCAAGGAAGTCTTGATTAGAGATGCTAATCCTAACGAAAGGCTCCCAATCACTGTCTGTTTCCAAAATATCTCTCTTATAGGGTTTGGGTTTCTCTACCTTCATTAAGTCTAGAGCATCCATTCTCTTCTCAATTGTGGCAAGCCTATCTATGACAGTATCAAAGCTATGATCATAAACAAAGTAACTAGATAGACCATGTATAATTTCAAGAGCTCTAGCTTCATCACACTCTAGGAAACCTCCTTCAGCTATAATATCAAGAGAGTGTTTACACCATTTAAAAAGACCATGGTAAAAATTTCTAAGCACAATTTTTATAGGTATCCAGGGCATAATTCTTCTATGTGCATTAGAAATTCTGTCCCATGCCTTCTTCATATTTTCTCCATCCCTTTGATGGAAATCTAGAACTTCTGATTCCCTCAAAGCACCAAATCCTAACACGCTTGACTTAAAAGAAAGGACTACTAGCAAGTAATTAAATTTTTTTGTAATTTTTGATAAAGGACACTAAAGCAAAAACTGAAAGGAAAACTAACAAGACTAAAAACAAAGGTAAAAGATAGCGTGCAACTCCCCTATCTCGAAGAGTGGAGTCCCCGGCAACGGCGCCAGAAATACTCTTGCTAGTTTCTCGCTCCTCGTTGGTTACCCCAAGTGGAAGGTTTGAGATGCAGTGTAGCGGAAGTGTTTCCCTTGGCAAAGATACCAAGGATCGAATCCCGTGAGACTCCCAGTTTCAACAAGAAGGTGTCAATCGCTAACGGCACCAGATTAGCAATCAACGTGGACCTGCACACAGATACAAATAACTTTGCTCCCAACGAGTACAGAGAGGTTGTCAATCCCTCCGGCCTTGTCGTTTACAAAGGATCAAACGCAAGTGATAATAGTGATAGATATTGCTGCAAATAGTAAGTAAAAGCGGAAAATAAATAGCGGATGTGATCAATGATAGTAATATGGACCGGGGTCCCATGATGTTCACTAGTGATGTCTCTCTCCCAAAAGACGATAAAACAGCTATGTGAGGTAAACAAATTACAGCTGGGCAATTGACAGAATTATGTGCGCAAACCAATGCTAACTATATTGCAAGAAAGGTAGAGGTTCAAAGGATGGGCAGTACGCCAAGGTAAGTAGACCGAAATCCATCTGCATCTACTACTAATCATCCACCTTGAGATATCTATCCAGAACATCTCGCTGGTATGAAGTTGCGAGCCCCACCCATAGTGTAAACTCAAAGCAACAGACAACTGCATTAAAATAACTTTGCGTAAAGTAAACAATCCTTGCACCCGCGGGCACAAGCACCGTTGTTTTCCCCCTTGTGGCAATAGCACATCCCCTAGACTCATGTTTCTGACACTCAAGCTAGTCATCGAGGGGCATGAACTCACAATCAAGCATAACGTTCCCTCTTGGAGTCACTACCTACTACTTGGCCAAAGCAATAAACAGCAACGGAGAACATGCAAGAATTACTTACGAACATAAATATAAAAGAGGTAAATCAAATATATTACTCAAACAAAATCTGAACATAATCTCACAATCCATCGGATCCCAGCAAACTCATCATAGCAACAGCATAAGGATTACATATGTGCCTCGATCATGTAGGGCAGCTCACGAGGTCTAATTAGTGAAGCACAAGAAGGGGAGGAGAACATCACATAGCTACTGGTCATGGACCCATGGTCCAAGGGAGACTACTCACGCATCATCCGGGAGGTGTCCATGGTGGTGGAGAAGCTCCCGGTGGTGATCCTCCCCTCCGGCAGGGTGCCGGGAAGAGTTCTCCTGGCGCTCCCGATCTTGGAAGCGCGGCGGCGGCGGAACAGAGATGAGATCGCGAAAAAGGGTTCCCGTCTCGAGGGTTTCGGGACGTGTGTTAAATATAGGCCAAAG
>NC_057797.1:16016381-16053986 GCF_018294505.1 Triticum aestivum
GGGGGGCCGCGCCACCAGGGCGCCTGGAGCCCTGGTGGCCCCCCTCCGGCTCTCCTTCGGGTGCCTGGAAGCTTCCGGAACGCTAATTTTTTATATATTTTTTCCGGAATTTTTCTGACAGTTTTCGTAATGGGAAAACCTGAAATACAAAAACAGCAGAAAACAGAAACTGGGACTGGGGTGCACTGAGTTAATAGGTTAGTCCAAATATGATCAAAAGTGTATGGAAGTGTATAAATATCATAGCAATATCACCCGAAAGAGGCATGGAGCAAGCAGAAATTATAGATACGTTTTGGACGTATCAGCACCGCACACCCCCTATGCTTCACTGATGAAGTAATGGATCACGAATTCCCAGAGGGTTTTAAACCCATAAATATTGAATCATATGATGGTACAACAGATCCCGCAGTATGGATCGAGGATTTCCTCCTCCACATCCACATGGCTCGCGGTGATGATCTACATGCCATCAAGTACCTCCCACTAAAACTTAAAGCACCAGCTCGGCATTGGCTGAATAGCTTGCCAGCAGACTCAATTGGCAGTTGGGAGGATTTGGAAGATGCATTCCTTGACAACTTCCAGGGCACTTATGTGCGACCACCGGATGCTGACGACTTGAGCCATATAACTCAGCAGCCAGGGGAATCGGCCAAGAAATTCTGGACCTGGTTCCTAACCAAGAAGAACCAAATTGTCGATTGTCTGGATGTAGAGGCCTTAGCGGCATTTAAGCATAATATTTGTGACGAATTGCTCGCCCGGCACCTCGGCCAAGAGAAGCCAAAATCCATGGCAGCCCTCACGACACTTATGACACGCTTTTGTGCGGGCAAAGATAGCTGGTTGGCTCGTAGTACCAATACAGCAAGCAAACCTCGCACATCAGCTGTAACGGCCAGTCAGCCTACTCCTTTGATGGCTGCAACTTCTAGGAGAGAGTTCAACAGGCCTTTCTTCTCTGAGGTGGTCTTTACTGCCACTTGGAATATCTGGACACAGAGGAATGGCAAGATCTTCATAAATGAGACCCCAAGTTTCAGAGCTTGGAGGAGGATCTTTGTGCATGATATATCTTTACTGGCACATAGAATCAAATGTAAATATAGGGACAATTTATTAGCCTGGATAGCCTCCCTCCCCTAACTCTCTTTGTAAGTATGATAGCTTCCTTTGTATTTTCCTCTTTCCTTTTGCTGTACAGAGAACTTTTGTTGGTTTTGTTTTGAATAAAGAGCTGTGAGGCTGTTGCCTTGCAGTACATAGTCAAAAAAAACCTCGCATATTAGAAGCCAGGGATAGCAACGGCAAACCACGACGCAACAAACACAAGCGCCGCAAATATGGTGAAAACGCCGAAAATACGACAGTTAATGCCGGGTTCAGGGGCTCAAAGTCCGGTCAGCGGAAAGGGCCACTGAAAACTAAAAATCCGGGTCCATCCAGTCTGGACCGCATACTCTATCGCCAATGCCAACTTCATGGCATCCCAGAAACGCCAGCCACCCATACCCATAGAGAATGCTGGGTCTTCAAACAAGCCGGCAGGGCAGGCACCAAAGACGAAGGGGGGTCTCAAAGCGACGATAGCGATGAAGAGCCCAGATCACCGAACATAGGAGTGCAAAAGAAATTTCCCCCACACATTCAATCGGTGAATGTGGTAAATACCACCCAAATTGCCACCTCGGACCGGATATGCACCCTTAGGGATGGCGACTCAACGGAACTAGTCGTCCCACAATATAAACTAGGGTCGGTCACCTTCAACCGCACGGATCGTCTGGTTAATGCCAATCAGGGCAATCCAGCCAGACTAGTCCTTGACCCAATAATAGACAGGTTCCACCTCACTCGAGTCCTTATGGACGGGGTAGCAGTCTAAATCTACTTTACCAGGACACAGTGCGGAAGATGGGCATCGATCACTCGGTGATCAAGCCCACTAAAGCCACTTTCAGAGGCATTATACCAGGTGCGGAGGTTAGCTGTACAGGCTCTATTGCCCTTGAGGTAGTCTTCGGATCACCAGAAAATTACCGTATCGAAGAGTTAATCTTCGAAATCGTCCCTTTCCGCAGTGATTATCAAGCACTGCTCGGACGAACCGCGTTCGCTCGATTCAACGCAGTGCCACATTATGCCTACCGTAAGCTCAAGATGCCTGGTCCACGCGGCGTCATCACGGTTAATGGCAAGGCCGAACCTTCCCTCGGTACCAACAAATACACCACTGCCTTAGCAGCAGAAGCAACGAGCAGCACCTTGCAGTCGAACCTTGAGTCGACGTCCAGGCTCCCGGACACCGTCAAGGGACTCCGAACTACTTCTCGGAAGGATAGCCCGGCCCGTCCAGGGCTCAACTAAACACTCCGGCGAAGGCCAGGACAGGCCGAACTCAGCGGCTCAACCGCCCTCCGGCACGTAAATATTTCTTACATTCCCTTCGCAGGTTCACCTTTGCGCCGACCAGGACGGGCTACACGGAGGCAGCTTGAACGCGTAAGAGAATCCTTAGACATTCCCCGTAGTGACCGTCTGGCTATATTACGGATCCACACTCAGCCTCTTCCCCCTGGTCTCAGCAGGTTCCGCAATCATATTCCTTTTTTATCACATTACTTGTACCCATACGCATAGACGTACAATTCAAATACAACATGTGGATTTATATGACGTTTACCTGCTGTTATTTCTTATTGAAATCATTTTGTCGAGTGGCATCTGTACACAGCGATATGCCTTAAAATATGTCAGGGGCTTCGTTTTACCCATAATACGGCAATAAAGTCCGAACACCTTCATGGAAGCTCAGCACCCCGAACCTATAGCATTATATGCATCATCTCCGAATCATGTCTTGGGTCAATAGTTGGGTTTGCCCGGCTCCCATGTTTTGGTACCTTACGTTCCGCTATATCGGCTAAGGTAGCACTGGGAGAACTACTGCGATTGTGTCCTGGTTCTTCCGCACGAGCACCTCAGTAGAGAAAGCCGAAAACTGACTGTCATGATATGGCGAGAGCTGGTCAGCTGTTCGAGAGGTCACAAAATCTTTATGGATTTCTCTCGCATAATGCCATAACCAATGCAGCGTGCGATGGATTGGTTTTTTCTCTGATCAGGTGCCTATAGAGCCCCTAGTACGGTCTTCCGAACACCAGGGGCTGCGCCTACCATACTAAAGCTCCTATGGCTAAGTGAGAGTGATAAAGCCCTATAGTCCGATTGCCTGGTTCGTTGTGCTGAGCACCTCCTTCGAAGGACCCAAAACAGCGATAAAGAGTTCTTAGGTTTATCACGAACACCCCCGTACTTCTTACGTGGGGGGCAGAAGCCGACGACTGGCCAACTCTTAGGTTTAACATATAAAACGGCCGCACAGGAGGGTAAACTTTTATATAACAGGCGACAAATAAATGACCTTGTTCAAACATTACAAAGGACAACATGATTGGCATTCATGGAAATATAATGTCCTTGGTGCATAGCTCCGCTGCAAGGTAGGATCCTTTCAGGACACTCTCATAATATAATTCGGGCTTATGGTGCTCCTTCCCCTCTGGCGGTGCTTCAGTCATCAGCTTTTCGGCATCCATCTTCCCCCAGTGCACCTTTGCGCGGGCGAAGGCCATTCGTGCACCTTCTATACAAACTGAATGCTTGATGACGTCAAGTCGAGGGCAAGCGCTTATAAGCCGCTTCACGAGCCCGAAGTAGCTACCCGGTATCGGCTAGGCAGGCCATAGCCGGATAACCGTATCTTTCATGGCTAGTTCCGCCGCCTTATGCAGTTCAATCAGCTGTTTCAGTTGATCGGCAAAAGGCACCGGATAATTCGGTGCCAAATACTGCGATTAGAAGAGCTTATCTGCGGTGTTCCTTTCTTCGGCTCGATAGAATTGGGCGGCATCTGATATGCTGTGAGGTAGCTCGGCAAATACCCCTGAGAAATCCGGATTCAAAATTAGAAACATAGTTTTCCCCTCAAATACTTGCTTTACATGGAAAAGCCTTACCCGCCGCGATCTTTCCCTCCTCTTGGATCCCCTGCAGGGCGCTTTGGGTTTCCCCGCGGGCATCGCTTGTGGCCTGACGCGCCTTGGTGAGTTCGGACTCTTTCTCCGTTAAACTCTGCTCCAAGGACTCGCATTTCCTTACGGCCTCTTGCAGCTCCTGCTCAGCTTTAATAACTCTGGCCTCGTGTTTCTCACGAAGAGCCTGCTCAGTGGCTGCCTTTTTCTCGGCCTCGGCCACAACCTTCTTAAGGGCTTCGACTTCGGTCACAATCCCTAGCGCGAATCATGAAGCTCAGTTGATACTGAAAATTCATTCGCAATAAATGCGAACGAGACTTGTGCATACCTTGTTTATCTCTCAACTGCATTTTTAATTAGCCAAGTTCTTTTGCGGCCCGCTCCAGACTTTGATTCAGCCTGGAGATCTCAGCAAGGATGAGAAGTAGTAGCCGCTACAGACACCTGCTTATAACAGAAGAGAAATAGATGCCATTCAATGAGTCTTCCTGCGAACATAAAATTCGATCCTCTGTCTGGTTCTTTCCTGCACCGAACAGTGTATCAGGGGCTACTATCTATACTATGACACTCTTCGACAACTCATAAAACATACCTCAAAGCCTCTTATAAGGCTGATACAGGCTTCGTTCAGTACACTCTCAGTCGACTGAATCTTCTCAATCACCGCACCCATAAGGGCACGGTGTTCATCAACGATGGAGGCGTTTTTTAACGCCACCAACAAAGCATCCGACACTTCTGGATGGACAGAGGTCGCTGATGGAACAGGCACGCCCCCTCCAGCCGAGGGAGGCTGCCTACTTGATTCTGGAGCCGTATAGGTCTCTGGAATCACATCCGGCCGGGAGCCGAACTCACGATCGCCCCCGCCATCAGCTCCCATGGGAATATTTTCCCCCACGTGTCCGGCCCCTGAGGTTTGACCTCCAGGCGCCGCCTTCATGGTTTTTCCCTTTCCTCCTTGGCTGGGGTCCTTCTGGGACGAAGCCTCAGTGTTATGCTTTTGGGGTGTCCCGCTTTCCATGGCATCTGAGCTCAGCGAATCCTCTGATGAGGATTGTTTGGTACAGGACCTCGCCGGACTACAAAAGTATGGCTTAGGTAAAATACTATGCCATGATGAGTCTGGACGCTTGATAACGTACTCGGATTTTATATACTTACGAGTTCACCAGGGGCTGGGCCCTGGGATTCCATGCCGGGCCGCTGTCGGCGGCGGCAGTGGACTCCTCCGGAAGAGGAGCTTTTCCCCTTTTGGGCAGCTTAGCCTCCAAGTGTGCGGAGGTCGTCCTCTTCTTTCTTCCCCCCGCAGGGGATTCATCTTCCTCCTCTTCCTCGTCCTCTTCGGAGGCATAATGGGCATCAGAGCCTTCGGATATTGTGTCCGAAGTTCCGCGGCGACGAAGGCCGCCGCGGGTCTTTTTGGCCTCCTTCTCGGCCGTCTTCCTCGGCACCTTGTAAGGCGCCGGGACCAGCATCTTCGTCAGAAGTGGGATGGCCGGTTCTTCATGCAGCGGGGTCGGACAATGGATCCGCTCCGCCTTCTTCGTCCATCCCTGGGAGAGTTGTATAAAACACGTTAAGCACTTCCTTTGGGTTATGCGGATAGAAAAGTTTGATAAAGTCACCGAAGTTGCAGGGCGGGACAGTTGGTACCTGCGGTCCACGGCGGAGTCCGGCCATGATTTTCTGGACTTGAAAAGCACCTTCCATATGTCCTTGTGCGAAGAGCCGAAGAGCTCTCGCAGGGTTTGGTGCCTGTCCGGATCGAATCCCCATAGATTGCAAGTCCGGTGCTGACAAGGCAGGATCCGGCGAACTAGCATCACCTGGACCACATTGACAAGTTCAATGTTCTTGTCTCCCATATCTTTAACGCGCATATGGAGCACCAACAGTTCGTCAGACGAAGACCAGTCCAGGCCTTCCTTGACCAAGGATGTAGGCCGTAGGGGGCGCCGGATCGGAACTGGGGAGAGGCAGCTCATTCCGTGCCGCGCGGCTCAGTGATATAAAACCATTGCTGTTGCCACTCCTTGACAGAATCATTAAAGGTTCTCGTTGGCCATATGACGTTGGGCATCTTACTCACCATGGCGCCCCCGCACTCGGCGTGCTCGCCGCCCACCACCTTGGGCTTCATGTTAAAAATCTTCAGCCATAAACCGAAGTGTGGCAAAATGCGGAGAAAAGCCTCGCACACAACAATGAATGTCGAGATATTGAGGAAGGAATTAGGGGACAAATCGTGAAGATCGATCCTGTAATAATACATGATGCCGTGAACGGACGGGTGGAGGGGAAACCCTAGCCCGCAGACAAAGTGAGGGAGGAATACAACCCTCTCGTGGGGTTCCAGAGTAGGGACAATCTGTCCCGCCGGCGGGAGACGGTGGCTGATTTTCTTGGCCAGGTACCCGGCCTCCCGAAGCTTTTTGATATCTTTCTCTCGGACGGTAGAGGCCATCCATTTGCCTCCTGCTCCGGATCCGGACATCTTCGGAAGACCTTTTTGTGGGCAGAGAAGATGAACGCTTGGGCAGAAGGGAATGAATCGGGAAGTAGAAAGCGTGGGTGCGAAAGGGAGTCCTTATCCCCTTACAAAGGTAGCAGGGATTCTGCGCCTCCCCACTTGCCTGGTAAAACCTCTTATTCCCCGAGCGCCATAATTGATGGCGCGGTTGGATTACCCACACCCGTATTGATGAGAATCTCGTGATAAGGGGACACGATCTCTTCTTCGACAAGTCGTGCCAAGGAAGCAGCCTCGCGATATGTGCAGTGACTGGTTATGAAAAACGGTTCGAATAACGACCGGGTTGTGGTGCGATGTCATGCTGCAAAATGCGTCAGCATATTAGATTTGTGGAAATATTATTCTCTCTACGGCGGTATGTGGAATTTGTTTTGCAGAGCCGGACACTATCCTTGTGTTCAAAATCTTCTATGGAGTATTCGGAGGAGGAACCGGCCTTGCAATGCCGAAGACAATCTGCACGCCGGACTCATCGTCATTGAAGCCTGGTTCAGGGACTACTGAGGGAGTCCTGGATTAGGGGGTCCTTAGACAACCGGACTATATCCTTTGGCCGGACTGTTGGACTATGAAGATACAAGATTGAAGAATTCGTCCCGTGTTCGGATGGGACTCTCCTTGGCGTGGAAGGAAAGCTTGGCAATACGGATATGTAGATCTCCTCCCTTGTAACCGACTCTGTGTAACCCTAGCCCCCTCCGGTGTCTATATAAACCGGAGGGTTTAGTCCGTAGGACAACAACAATCATACCATAGGCTAGCTTCTAGGGTTTAGCCTCTACGATCTCGTGGTAGATCAACTCTTGTAATACTCATATTATCAAGATCAATCAAGCAGGAAGTAGGGTATTACCTCCATCGAGAGGGCCTAAACCTGGGTAAACATCGTGTCCCCCGCCTCCTGTTACCATCCGTCTTAGACGCACAGTTTGGGACCCCCTACCCGAGATCCGCCGGTTTTGACACCGACACCACCCCTCTGCTGTCATGTATTCTTCACTTGCTACTCGTTCGAGCAGCTTTGAGCCCAACTCCAACTCCTTTTCATTTTGGTCCTTTCTCTGCAAGATAGACGAAGCAATAATCAATATGTAATCATTTGAATCAATGTCATAGGATCAGTATAATTTTTATGCTCAAATATTATAGCATTACTTTTCCATACAACCCAAAACATAGAAGCCAACCCGACCAAAACCAATTTTTGGTATGTTTTTTAAAAGTTTTGAGCCAGCCCCCAAAGCATTCCTCAACTAAGGTGGGGATGGTTCTTATACCAAAATCACATTTCAGCATAGTCCATAACAAAGATGCAGCCGAACAAGTGAAAAACAGATGATATGTCTGCTCTTCTTTACCACAGAGCACACATTCTTTAGAGCCTTTCCATGCTTTTATACTTAAAGAATCGTTAGTTAACATGCTTTTTTGTTCATCAGTCGTAAGAACACTTTAATTATTGTAGGAACTTTCACTTTCCACAAAAATTTATGTGGATAATTAAAACTTACAGCCATTATTTTCCTATACAAGGATTTAACAATAAAATTTTTATCTGCAGTGAGAGTCCATTCCACTCTATCCATGACTCTCCCCATTTCCACTTCTTCACATATGTCTTTTAAATTGTTCCATAGTTCCAGAGTTTCCTCATATAAGGTTCTTCTGAATCTAAATCTCTGCCATCATTTACAGATAGCTTCATCTACAATGATATTATGATCAAAACACAGATTATACAACCTCGGATAATCATATTTTAGAGCATTATCATCTACCCAAATATCTTCCCCGAACCTAGTATTTTTCCGTACCCTAATTAGTTTTTAACAAATTTATAAAAATATCTTTGACTTTCAATAAACTCCTCCGGAACTGAGAATCTCCTTTTTTTCTTAACTCTTGATATACATCCATCAGGGATATATTTGTCAAAAAATACTTCTTGCCAGGGTCCCTCGTCATTTTCCATTTTCCAAAAGCACTTCGTTACCAGGGCTATATTCATTATTTCCAAATTTATAATTCCCAGACCCCACACAATCTTTAGGGTGACAGCATTCCTTCCATTTAACCAAATGATTTTTTTTCTAATCTTCATCTTCTTGCCATACAAGTCTTGCTCTATAAAAATCAGCTTTTTCCTGACACCTACTGGCAGGGGATAAAAGGACATCATAAATAAGGACATGCTGGTCAGGTCCACCAGCTATAGACCCCAACAAATCTCCCCTTCCAACATCTGCATATGTTCTCAATTTTGTCAACCACCCCATTCCAATGCTTATTTCTAATCCTGAAATTAGAAACAGGTAAACCCAAATATTTCGTAGGTAGGTCCCCCATTTTACATCTAAAAATTTCCTGATACACTTCTCCCTTATCATTGACTTTACCAAAGAGAAGCAATTCACTTTTATGATACTTAATTTTCAATCCTGACATTTGTTCAAACGCATATAGAACGAATTTTAAATTTTTTGCACTTTCAACATCATCTTGTAGTAAAATATAGTATCATCAGCATATTGCAATATGTTGACCAATTTACTGTCATTACATCGTTGTTTCCTGCCTTCTTTAGGATGATAGACAAAGCATTAGCAGCTAAATCAAAACATAGAGGAGACATAGCATCTCCCTACCTTAGTCCTTTGAAGGTTATAAAGTATGGGCCAATTCTATCATTAACTCTTATTCCTACATGTCCCCCTCTCATAGTCTTCATCACCTAGTTACACCACTTATCTGGAAATCCTTTCATTTGTAACATTTCGATCACAAACGGCCATTTCATCTTATCATATGCTTTCTCAAAATGTACTTTAAAAACGAGGGCACCTTGCTTTTTGCGTGTGTACTATTTAAGGCCTGATGCAAAATCACAACTCCTTCAAGTATGTATCTCCCTTTGATAAATGCAGACTGAGTTGGAGAAATAGCGGGAGGAACACAAGCAGTCAATCAATTCATGAGTAATTTGGTAATAATTTTGAAACTGAATTTAGAAGGCAAATGGGTCTGAATTTTTGAATTTGTTTAGCATCAATAGTCTTTGGCACCAAAGTAATTATTCCATAGTTAACTCCAGAAATATCTAAATTCTCCACTAGTAAATTTTTCAACTAAATCTTTCAGATCCCATTTGACCAAATCCCAAAAATCCTGATAGAATCAGCAGGGAGGCCAGCAGGTCCTAGGCTTTTATTTCTCTTCATGCCAAACACTACCTCTTTGATTTCCATCATAGTAGAAGGTTTTATGAGCTTTTCCCTATCTTCTGCAGATATTTTCTCTAGATTTTGATCATTCAAGGAGACATTAGTAACTTTAGGATGTTGAAATAAATCTTTATAGAACATAGTAGTAACATATTCTATCAGTTGATCCTCACCCTCAATCACCCCTGTTCTTGCTCTAGAGAAATAATCATATTTTTTCTCCTTCTTCCATTCTCCTTAGCATGATAATATCTCGTATTGCCATCTCCATTACAAATTTCCTTATCTTCGTATCTTTGTAGCCATTTCACCCCTTCTTGTTTAAGCAGTCTATTCAGTTGATCTCAAAGATCTTACTGCTCTTGTCTATCAAAAGCAGTGAGCACTTGGTTTTCAGCCCACTTATCAATTTGGTCTAGCTTATCAATGAGATATTGTTTAATTTTTTTATACCAAGCATCCACATAATTATTGCATCCTTTTGTTTTTTCCTTAGATTTCTAATCCTAGCTTGCCATCCTTCTAAAGTGTCACCATCATAATTCTCACTCTACACTTTATACACAAATTCCCGAAAACCCTCTCTCAAGTTCCAATGATTTTCATATCTATAGATGATCATTTTTGCTAAGCTCCCTTGTATCAATTAATAATGGTGTGTGATCAGAGATCTCTCTAGCCAATGCATGTACCATTGCCAGAGGATATGATTCTTCCTATTCAGGGCAACACAAAATTATGTCTAAGTTTTCATATGTGGGATCAAGCAAATTATTTGCCCAGGTAAAATTCCTCCCATTTAGGGGAAACTCCCTAATCCCAGCATTTCCAATTATAACATTGAACACAAAACTCCAACATCTATTATTCATAGGTTTACTTTTTTCACTTTATTTTCTAATGATATTAAAATCACCCCCTATCAGATTGGGAATTGTCTTATCATGATGCACTCTCGCAAGTTCTGCCAGAAAAACTGGCTTTCCTATCTGCTTGTGCATCACCATACACAGTTATGAGATTCCAATGGAACTTAGCTCTTCTATCAAACAGCATTAGCCTAACAAAATACTCACCTTTTTTTAGAATGCACCTTTCATGAGAGAGTTTCTCTTTGGCTCACCATTATGGTTGCCTTGACGTTGTCCATGTCGATGGGGAAGTCAAGCTCCCCCTCGTCCCTGATCCTAAGCAAAACGCTTAGAAGGTGATCACCTCACCATATCTCGGATTGAGATATGATCTTGTCTAGGACCTTGTCCAGCTGGCGGCGCTCTCGCCATAGCCGGCATGTCAGCCCGATGACCACATCGACAAACCACAACGACAGGAAGAGTTCCCCGCCGCAGAGCCCCGCGCTGAGCTTGAGCGTCACATCTATCGCCAAGAGAAACTGCTCCGCCAGCTAGGAGCTACACGTCTGCCCGAACGTCGTCTTCCCGGTTATCGAGTTGGAGCAGGACACGAGTAGCCTGCCAAGGTTGAACGGCCTGCCACCACGGACAGCCTCATGAATGTTCCGTGGGATAGAGTCTCGCTATCCCTCACTGTCGGTGTACTAAAGTAGGGGTACCTTAGTACCCCGAACTTGTGCACGGGCAGTTGTAGCGCCATGCGTCAAGGCTTGCCAGGGGAGCGCCAAGGGTCTTCACGGCTCCCTTTGGGGCCGAGCAAGGACCAAGCATTCAAGACAAGGCCCCGGCAAGAGGAGCTTGTCGGGCCAAGGAGGCAAGGCCCCGGCAAGAGGAGCTTGCCGGGACGACCGAGCCAAAGCATCGAGACCCCGGCAAGAGGAGCTTGCCAGGAAGGCCGTTCCAGGCTCAAGATTACTTCACTAACACGAGACCCTGACAAGAGGGGCTTACCAGGAAGACTAGAAGATTACATCACAGGAGACACGCCTCGGCGCTATATGCGCCCCGGCGGGGCCCGGGGAGCGACAAGCTTCAGAGCCCGGCAAGTTCCCGGGCCCGGCAAGGTCAAGACCCCGGCAAGGCACTTGCCGGGGAGAGCTGTGCTGTGTGCCCGCGCTCCAGCTCATCGAACCACGCGTCGCGCTAGGGGCCATTCCAGGGACGCGTGGCGGGTGGCTGTGCAGCCTGGGGGACACGTTAGCACTCCGCGGTGGTGAAGCCATCGCCGTGGCAAACGGAGACGCAAGGGCGGGCGCTTTTGGGGTCGACGGCGACGGGCATTAAATGCTCTTGTCCCCCACTGTCAAAGTAGGTAGCGACCATTGTTCACGCACTGTAGCTCCACTATTCCCGCACTGTTACAACTACCACCCCTTTTACATTTTTGCCCTTTCTCCTACGTTGACACCTGTCGGTGACCCCTTGCACTATAAAAGGAGGCCCGAGCACAACGTAGAGGGGGTTCGATTCATTGGGCGTTTGGAACCTAGATCGCTCATACGCTCGGTGTAGCTAGTTCTTCAAGCTCCCGAGCTCTCCAACCCAATACAAACTAAGCAGGAGTAGGGTTTTACGCGTCGACCGCGGCCCGAACCTGGGTAAAGCCGCCCGCGTGTTCACTACGATCTGCTCTTTGTGCTCCCTCCGCCCCCTCACCGGACAAACAAAGGGGCTCCGGTCCCATAGGTGATCGTGGAGGACAGTTTCCCCCGACACTCACCGGCGCAAACTACCTCACCTACCGCTCGCTCAAGTGATCCACCATGCAGGCCTTGCGCAGCGTCAGTCAGGCGCAAAGACCATATCGTGCTGTCGGTAGACCATGACCTCCAAGACCAGAATTCTCGGTCGCGAGAAAATTTGAGATCCTTGTCCCAGAGCACCTCCTTTGCTGCTGCCAAGGAGGACACGATGACGGTGTCGATTTGGCCCAGCCAAAGGTACATCACCGGTCCATGCTTCTTGGCCAGGTCTCGGAGGACGACCTGTGGCTGCGGTGTTAGAAGGTGGTGGAGGCTCCCGATAATGGGAAGACACCGTGGGCCTCTTTTCTGGCGCCGTTGCCGGGGAACAATAGCGTGGGGTTGATATTCTCGTGTGTGCTTGTTTGCTTTCTTCACTAGTAGATTTTGTTTTCTCTTTTGTTTTTGTTTTCTTTAGTTTTGGGTGAAACAAAAAAAATTGAAGAATGAAAATACAAAAAAATTACTTGCTTCTTACGCCTAAAAAACTTTTCTCGAAAAGAGAAGTGATCGGAAGGTTATGCATTGGAGAACTGAGGGTCGACCTTGAACACTTGTGTTATGCTCATGGAAACAATGTAGAATTTTTCATGGAAGTTTCTCAAAAACAATTATCCCCTTGTATATATCCATTGTATTATAAAAATAATGAGCCAATGTTTACGTTTAGAATGTTTAAATTGCTGGTTTGTTGTGTGCAGCAGAAAAAACAGAAACTTCTGCTCTAGAAATTGAATTTAGGTATTTTTACTGGAGTGTGATAAAATCTTGAAATTTTTACAAAGTAATGCTATGAAAATTCTTTAGGTTGTCCTAATTTTGTAGAATCTTTTGGAGTTACAAAAGTACACTAAGTTTCCAGATTACTACAGACTATCCTATTTTTGACAGATTATGTTTTCTATGTGTTGTTCGCTTGTTTTGATGAATCTATGGGTTTTATCGGGGGGTATGAACCATGGTGAAGTGGGAATACAGTATATATAATGCTAATATGAAATTGGAATGAGTTTACAACAGTACCTAAAAGTATTGATTTGCTTTATTATACTAACGGATGTCACAAGGTTTTTTGTTAAGTTTTGTGTGGATGAAGTGTTCAAAGATCGAGGAGTTATCAATATGAGAAGAATAAGGAGAGGCAAGAGTTCAATCTTGGGGATTCCCAAGGCACCCCAAGTAAATATTTCAAGGATACTCAAGCATCTAAGCTTGGGGATGCCCGGGTTTTGAGTATGGCTTTATAGAATGCTCCTTGTGCGTCACTTAAATCTTTTGAGTATGGCTTTATAAAATGCTTCGTGTGCTTCACTTATATATTTTGAGCTTGGATATCGGTTAATCTATATTAATTGTAGAATGCGCTATGAACTTCACTTATATCTTTTAGAGTATGAATAAAATTATCATCGGAATTGGGCTTGGAAGAGTATCATTAAAATACGATGCCTACCTAAAAAGGCATTAAAGAAAAGCGCTTGTTGGGTGACAACCCAATAGTTACCACCACTGTTTTTGTGTGTTCTCATGATTATGCTAACGTAGTAATCATATTTTATAGTTTTTGTTTCAATAAAGTGCCAAGTAAAGCCTTTGGGATGGATGATAGTTGACTTGATTTTGTGCAAAAACAGAAACTTTTTCTCTCAGTCCAGGAATTTGCAAATTCACTGGACCCCGACAAAATTCTGAATTTTTTATACAAGATTGATATACAAATTTCCCACGTCCTAATTTTTCAGAATTTTTGGATTTACAGAAGTATGGTTGTTGTTCAGATCATTACAGACTGTTTTGTTTTTGATAGATTCCGTTTTCAATGCATAGTTTGCTTGTTTTCTAGTTTCTATGGCTTATATTGCTCAATATAAATTGTGGAAATGATAATGTACAGTAGGCATTGTGTGAGAACAATGATGAATCTTGTCTTTGACAGTACCAAAGTGAATGGTTTGCCCTTTATCATACTAACATATCTCACGAAGTCCCGTCACGTTTTGTGTGATTGAATTTTCTAAGTTTTGGGTGAGATATCGATATGAGGAGAATAAGAAGTGGAAAGACACTAAGCTTGGGGATGCCCAAGGCACCTCAAGGCATATTCAAGGAAGACCCAAGCAACTAAGCTTGGGGATGCCCCGGAAGGCATCCCCTCTTTCGTCTTCAACACTATTGGTATACCTTACTTGGAGCTATATTTATATTCATCACATGATATGTGTTTTGCTGGGAGCGTATTTTTATTTTTACTAGTTGTTTGAATAAAATCATCGGATCTAAAATCTTAAATAAGAGAGAGTCCTCACATGGCTATTTAACTACTTGACTACTCATTGATCTTCACTTATATCTTTTTGGAGTACTTTGTCATTTACTCTTGTGCTTCACTTATATCCTATGAGTAAATGGTCGAATGGATTGAATATCATAAGTTTGAAATTATATATGTTTCATATGCTTATCCCATGGGGAGTAATGACTTCATATATAAGAAGTATAGGTGGTAAAATTTATTAAAAGTTAGCAAACACAACATTGGTCACTTGAACAATTATTCATGAAAGAATATTGAAGGAAAAGAGATTTCACATATAAATATACTATCTTGGACATCTTCTATGATTGTGAGCCCCATTTATTATTTTCAATCTTGAGCAAATTAGTAGAAGTTGTACAAGGAAGACGACGTAATGAGTTATGTTTGGGTATGTTTGTATAGAAGTTATATTGTTAGGGAAAATTTTGTTTTTTCCACTCTAGATTTTGCCAATTTTCCTTATGCCACACTAGAATTTGACATTTCACTTTTGCCACTCTTAGTTTTTGACAATTATCACAATTGCCATTCCGGTGGCAAAAGCAAAAATTTTAGAGTGGCAATTGTGATAATTTTCAAAAGCTAGGAGTGGAAAAAATGAAATAAAATCATTTTACTTTTGCCATAGAATGGCAATTGTGATAATTGTCAAAAACTAAGAG
Organism: Triticum aestivum; assembly: GCF_018294505.1. NCBI lineage: Eukaryota > Viridiplantae > Streptophyta > Magnoliopsida > Poales > Poaceae > Triticum > Triticum aestivum. The sequence continues at coordinate 16,031,820 of NC_057797.1, forward strand.
TGGCAAAAGTGAAATGTCAAAATCTAGAGTGGCATAAGGAAAATTGGCAAAATCTAGAGTGGCAAAAACAAATTTTTCCCATATTGTTATGAATCCTCTATCATGTGGTGCTTGCTTAGGATCTTTTGCTAGCCAAAATTTTGTACTAAGTAGAGATACTACTTGTTCATTCAAAACCCTTAAACCCCATTTCATGCCATGAGTGTGCACCATATCTACCTAGGGATAGAATAAGATCCTTCAAGGAGTTGTCATCGGTGCAAAAAGAAATAAAGTTGCTCCTAAACATGTTTGATGTTTTATTGTAATGGAAAATAAGCGTTGTACGAACTTGTGATGGTAAAGAAATAAAAGCGACGGACTGCATAATAAAGGTTGCTATCACAATGGGCAATACAACGTGACGTTGCTTTGCATTAAGGGTTTGCACATCCAAAACTAAAAAGCGCATCACAACCTCTGCTTCCCTCTGCAAACGGCCTATCTTTTACTTTAATGTATTTACTTTTATGCAAGAGTCAGTAGTATTCCTTCTTATTTCAACCTCAATTATTCTTTAGTTGGCAAGCATCATGTGGTGGGGAAAGATGCAAGCATATATTGCCATTCAAATATATTTGATCATGAATTATAATTATTGAAAATTATCTATATGATAAGTAAGTTGGGAGGCAAAACATTAAGCCCCTATCTTTCTCTGTGTTTGACGGATGCTATTTGTCCTAAAAAAATATGCTTTGAGTGTTAGCAATCATGGAAGACTATATGATCGTTGAGTATGTGGAATTTGCTAAATCAAAGCTCTTACATAGACCCTTCCTGGAAGTAAGATGAATTGCAATTGTTTGCTGACTGAGAACATAGTTTGTTAGTTTTCAAGAAACTTTATGGTCTATACTTTAACATTTGAATAGCTTGTTACTTGATCATAAGAAGTCTAATGAGATGAGCTACTGTTTATGATATATAATGATGCTAGCAAAAGTATTTGGAACTATCATTGATCAAACTTATGCACTAAGCTATCATTCACATTTCATATTTTTTTATCATTTACTACTCGAGGACGAGCAGGAATTAAGCTTGGGGATGCTGATACGTCTCCAACGTATCAATAATCTATGAAGTATTCATGCCATGTTTACAACAATTTTATATGGTTTTTGTATGATTTGATTAGAACTAACCCTGACTGACGTTGTTTTCAATAGAATTACTGTGCTGTCGTTTTTGTGCAAAAATAAAAGTTCTCGGAATGGGCTGAACACTTATGGTGATTTTTTGTGGACCTAAAGAGACCCCCGAAGCATCGAGGAAGGTCCGGATGCCTCACGAGGAAGCCACAAGCCAGGGGGCGCGCCCTACCCCCCGGGAGGGTGCTCCCGGCTTGTCGCTGCCTCGTGGACCCCCTTGATGTGAGACCGACACCAAAAATTCCTGTAAATACCAAAAACCCCAGAAAGAACCCTAGATCGGAAGTTCCGCCGCCGCAAGCCTCTGTAGCCACGAAAAATCAATCTAGGCCCTCTCTGGCACCCTACCGGAGGGGGCCATCATCACCAGAGGCAATGGAGGAGGAAGCCGGAGGGGTCCATCATCACCAGGGAGGCCAAGGACCAGAGGGAGAAACTCTCCCCTTCTAGGGGAAGGCCATGGAGGAGGAAGCACAAGGGGGAGACTCTCTCCCTCTCTCTCTCTCTCTCTCTCTCTCTCTCTCTCTCTCTCTCTCTCTCTCTCTCTCTCTCTCTCTCTCGGTGGCGTCGGAGTGTGATGGCTTCTCGCCCCTCGTTGGTTACCCCAAGTGTAAGGTTTGAGATGTAGTGTAGCGGTAGTTTTCCCTTGGCAAAGATACCAAGGATCGAATCCCCAGAGACTCCCAGTTTCAACAAGAAGGTGTCAATCGCTAATGGCACCGTGTATTAGCAATCAACATGGACCTGCACACAGATACAAATAAATTTGTTCCCAACGAGTACAGAGAGGTTGTCAATCCCTCCGGCCTTGTCGTTTACAAAGGGTTAACGCAAGTGGTAATAGTGATGGATATTGCTGCAGAAAGTAAATAAAAGCGGAAAGTAAATAGCGATGTGATCAATGATAGGAATATGGACCGGGGCGCCATGATGTTCACTAGTGATGTCTCTCCCAAAAGACGATAAAATAGCTATGCGAGGTAAACAAATTACAGCTGGGCAATTGACAGGATTATGTGCGCAAACCAATGCTAACTATATTGCAAGATAGGTAGAGGTTCAAAGCATGGGCAGTACGCCAAGGTAAGTAGACTGAAATCCATCTGCATCTACTACTAATCATCCACCTTGAGATATCTATCCAGAACATCTCGCTGGTATTAAGTTGCGAGCCTCACCCAAAGTGTAAACTCAAAGCAACAGACAACTTCATTAAAATAACTTTGTGTAAAGTAAACAATCCTTGCACCCGCGGGCACAAGCACCGTTGTTTTCCCCCTTGTGGCAACAGCACATCCCCTAGACTCATGTTTCTGTCACTCAAGCTAGTCATCGAGGGGCATGAACCCACGATCAAGCATAACGTTCCCTCTTGGAGTTACTATCTACTACTCGGCCAAAGCAATAAACAGCAACGGAGAACATGCAAGAATTACTTACGAACATAAATATAAAAGAGGTAAATCAAATATATTACTCAAACACAATCTGAACATAATCTCACAATCCATCGGATCCCAGCAAACTCATCATAGCAACAGCATAAGGATTACATATGTGCCTCGATCATGTAGGGAAGCTCACGAGGTCTAATTAGTGAAGCACAAGAAGGGGAGGAGAACATCACATAGCTACTGATCATGGACCCATGGTCCAAGGGAGACTACTCACGCATCATCCGGGAGGCGTCCATGGTGGTGGAGAAGGTCCCGGTGGTGATCCTCCCCTCCGGCAGGGTGCCGGGAAGAGTTCTCCTGGCGCTCCCGATCTTGGAAGCGCGACGGCGGCGGAAAAGAGATGAGATCGCGAAAAAGGGTTCCCCTCTCGAGGGTTTCGGGACGAGTGTTAAATATAGGCCAAAGGGTGACGTCAGAGGGCACCTGGGGGGCCCAGGCGCCCCCCCGGCGGGGCCAGGAGGGGGCCCGCACCACCAGGGCGCCTGGGGCCCTGGTGGCCCCCCTCCGGCTCTCCTTCGGGGTCCAGGAAGGTTCCGGAACGCTGATTTTTTATATATTTTTTATGGAATTTTTCTGGCAGTTTTCGTAATGGAAAAAACTGAAATACAAAAACAGCAGAAAACAAAAACTGGCACTGGGGTGCACTGAGTTAATAGGTTAGTCCAAATATGATCAAAATTGTATGGAAGTGTATAAATATCATAGCAATATCACCCAAAAGAGGCATGGAGCAAGCAGAAATTATAGATACGTTTTGGACGTATCAACATCCCCAAGCTTAATTCCTGCTCGTCCTCGAGTAGGTAAATGATAACAAGAATAATTTCTGTGGTGACATGCTATTAACCATATAGGACTTTTTCATAGTCACATGACAAAAGCTTACAGAGACAATGATTCTATAGTAATTAAGTTGCCTCAAGAAAATCTCAAAGAACTAGAAGTTTTTCAACATGAAACTGAAGCATCAAATAGATTTGTAATGAGCATGGTATGTAAATATGATAAAGTGATATCTAGCTTGCCCCCTTTAGAGAAGCAAAACATAAATGCAGGGGCACCTCCAAGGTTTAAGTGACGACTAGATACAATGATTTCAGAATAAACGATATCACAATCATGCAAAAGACAATGCTACTTTGGGACAATGCACATTACACTCAGAATGACAATCATGCTCTCAGTAGTCGGTGCTTTTTAGAAGAAGGTGGAGACTCTCGAACCGTGGCTTTTGTTGGCATAGTTGAAAACCCGTAGTCAGAAACAAAGACAAAGCATGTACCAGAGCTCTTGGTTTTAAAAAACAGGGGTAATAATTTTTTTGGTATGCATGTTTTGTCAACGAATGCTAGCAGCTAACCCAATTACTTCTTGAGCTGGACAAGTTTCGAGGAATGGCTCCCGAATGAGGATCATAACATCCTCTTAATCTCCTTTGTTTATCACTGCCAAAGTTTTCTGATTTCTCATGAACAAAGCGTGAAGGAAGATTCGTTTGTTATATTAATTTTTAATGAGCCGGGTGCACTCAATGCCAATTCCTTCTCATATTATGGGTTGCACATTATACATGCAATCCCGGGGGTGAAGCTTGTCCAACTTAAAAAGATCATGAATTAACCACTACTTCCTCATAAACTTAAAACAGAGGCACAATATAGGAACTTTATTTGAATATTTCGAGATGGTACACGAAAGTCTTCGTTAGGAATGGCAGGTAAATACCATGTATAGGAAGGTATGGTGGACTCATATGGCATAACTGGTTTAAAGGATTTGGATGCACAAGCAGTCAGTCCGCTTAGTACAGGTGAAGGTTAGCAAAAGACTGGGAGCGACCAACTTAGAGAGCAATGACGGTCATAATCATGCAGAGCGACAAAGCAACATTGAATCAGGCATGAAAGTTATATCGCTACTCAGAAATAAAAGATCATCAAGGCTTGACAGACTTTCTTTATAGTCTTAAATATGCGTGAGCATACGCCAAGTCAATCAAAATAAACTCTCGAAGGAAGATATCACTAACCATACCACATAATATTCAAACAAATCATGTTGGTACTCCAATATCACATTGGAAACCCTCCAGCTATTTGAAACTAACCAGAAGCAAACTTGAATTACCAACCAACATCATGCATGTAGCATCTTTATCATAGACATATCAACATTGCAACAGAAGCAAACTCTCTTAATAAGATAATCATGATAATAAAGAGAGTTCAAGCAACCAACTAAACAAAAGCTCTTTGAAAAGATAAGCATGAAAACTAAGAGCTGAGCAAGGTAGTAGCTATTAAAAGACAAAGAACACACACAGCAAAGATAGACATGAAAATTCCATGTTATGTTCTAGGTAGAAGTGGAGTATGTTTCTCTCCCACACAAAGAAAGCTGAGTTCCGACTCGTTATTAAAAGCTAAAGAAAACTAAAAGGAAAACTAAAAGCAAGACGCTCCAAGCATAGCACATAACACATGAAGTGATAAAAATATAGTGGAACGAAAGACGAACTGATAATGTCGATGGAGAAGGGGATGCACGGGGGGCATCCCCAAGCTTAGACGCTTGAGTCTTCTTGAATATTTCCTGGGGGTGCACGGGGGCATCCCCAACCTTGAGCGCTTGACACTCCTGAATCTTTTCATCATCTTCCCTCGCACTCTTGAAAACTCCCTTCATACAAAACTCATCATAATCTGATTAGCGAGGTTAGTACCCACAATAGTATAATTGTTCCTTGCTGGAAATAAAGATAATCTTGAAAGTATACTGTTTCTCTAGATTGCCATAAAGTTTTTGCAAAGAATAAGCAAGCTTAAGGCTCGCAAAACGAAGGAAAGGCAAAACAGTACAGAATCTGTGAAAAACAGACCAGCAGGCAGTAAATGATTTTTTCGGGGCACTTCTGCAACTCCAATCAAAAAACTCAGAACAGACGCCTGAAAGACAATTATATAGAGCACGCTGTGAAAACAATTCAGACCAAAAAGATGATCTGGTGATTTTATGCGAATTTTTCTGTACGAGGACAGAATCTGTTTCCTGGACAGCACGTCACAACTCTTGATCTTTCCTGCAATCAGAGGCTATACCTGGCACAAAACTGAAAAGTAAAGATACAATGATGATACTACTGTAGTAACAACATCAAAACACAACAAAAGAAAAACAAAATTTTATTCATTTGGGTTGCCTCCCAAAAGCGCTTTCTTTTATGCCTTTAAGCTAGGCATAATGCATAGAGATCAAGTCTTATCAAGAGTAAGAGAATAGCTAGCCCGTGTAACGGACTCAAACGGTAACTTAATCTTCTTTCGAGGGAAGTGTTCCATCCCTTTCTTGAGAGGAAACTGGAATCTTATATTCCCCTCTTTCATGTCAATGATGGCACCAACGGTGCGAAGAAAAGGGCGTCCCAAAATAATTGGACAATAAGGTTCACATTCAATGTCCATAATAGTAAAATCAACGGGAACATAATTATCATTGACAACAATAAGAACATCATCGATCCTCCCCAAAGGTTTCTTTAAGGAAGAATCAACAAAACGAATACCAAAAGAACAAGGATCATAAGGTTTCAATTTAAGCATGTCATATATCCTTTTGGGCATAACGGAGGTACTAGCTCCAACATCACATAAAGCATTGCAAGAGAAGTTATTCAGTTTAATTTTAATCGTAGGATCCCAACCATCTTCTAGCTTTCTAGGAATGGAGGCTTCTAATTTAAGTTTCTCCTCCCTAGCTTTGATGAGAGCATTAGTGATATGCTCTGTGAAGGCAAGGTCAAGCGTGCTAGTGCGGGGATCTTTGGCCATTCTTTGTAAAAAGGTGACAACTTCTGAGATACTACAATTATCAAAATCAATTTTATCATTATTGAGCAGAATTGTAGTGTTATCTTCTTTGTTTGAATTGCTCTCTATTATAAGAGTTTGAACGTCTTCCCATGTTTGGGGAAGCATAGGAGCAACTTTAAACTGAGGCTCATACTCTTTTCCTGGGAGGCCATGCCACGGGCACAACTCTCCATTAAGGCTATAGTAATCACAAGGTTTTTTACTTTTGTAGATTCCGACAGTGGTGATTGGCATGATGGAAGAAGGGGTGCACTCCCCCCACTTAGTGTTCTCGGTGGAACCCATAGCAGCAAGCGAGCAAGATAACTATTTTTGTGATTTTCGATAAAGGACACTAAAGCAAAAATTGAAAGGTAAACTAACAAGACTAAAAAACAAAGGTAAAAGATAGCGTGCAACTCCCCTATCTTGAAGAGCGGAGTCCCCGGCAACGGCGCCAGAAAACACCCTTGATGGCTTCTCACCCCTCGTTGGCTACCCCAAGTGTAAGGTTTGAGATGCAATGTAGCGGTAGTTTTCCCTTGGCAAAGATACCAAGGATCGAATCCCCAGAGACTCCCAGTTTCAACAAGAAGGTGTCAATCGCTAACGGCACCGTGTATTAGCAATCAACGTGGACCTGCACACAGATACAAATAACTTTGTTCCCAACGAGTACAGAGAGGTTGTCAATCCCTGCGGCCTTGTCGTTTACAAAGGGTTAAACGCAAGTGGTAATAGTGATGGATATTGCTGCAGAAAGTAAATAAAAGCGGAAAGTAAATAGCGATGTGATCAATGATAGGAATATGGACCGGGGCGCCATGATGTTCACTAGTGATGTCTCTCCCAAAAGACGATAAAACAGCTATGCGAGGTAAACAAATTACAGCTGGCAAGTGACAGGATTATGTGCGCAAACCAATGCTAACTATATTGCAAGATAGGTAGAGGTTCAAAGCATGTGTAGTACGCCAAGGTAAGTAGACCGAAATCCATCTGCATCTACTACTAATCATCCACCTTGAGATATCTATCCAGAACATCTCGCTGGTATTAAGTTGCGAGCCCCACCCAAAGTGTAAACTCAAAGCAACAGACAACTGCATTAAAATAACTTTGCGTAAAGTAAACAATCCTTGCACCCGCGGGCACAAGCACCGTTGTTTTCCCCCTTGTGGCAACAGCACATCCCATAGACTCATGTTTCTGTCACTCAAGCTAGTCATCGAGGGGCATGAACCCACAATCAAGCATAACGTTCCCTCTTGGAGTTACTATCTACTACTCGGCCAAAGCAATAAACAGCAACGGAGAACATGCAAGAATTACTTACGAACATAAATATAAAAGAGGTAAATCAAATATATTACTCAAACACAATCTGAACATAATCTCACAATCCATCGGATCCCAGCAAACTCATCATAGCAACAGCATAAGGATTACATATGTGCCTCGATCATGTAGGGCAGCTCACGAGGTCTAATTAGTGAAGCACAAGAAGGGGAGGAGAACATCACATAGCTACTGATCATGGACCCATGGTCCAAGGGAGACTACTCACGCATCATCCGGGAGGCGTCCATGGTGGTGGAGAAGGTCCCGGTGGTGATCCTCCCCTCCGGCAGGGTGCCGGGAAGAGTTCTCCTGGCGCTCCCGATCTTGGAAGCGCGGCGGCGGCGGAACAGAGATGAGATCACGAAAAAGGGTTCCCCTCTCGAGGGTTTCGGGACGAGTGTTAAATATAGGCCAAAGGGTGACGTCAGAGGGCACCTGGCCCCCCTCCGGCTCTCCTTCGGGGTTCTGGAAGGTTCCGGAACGCTGATTTTTTATATATTTTTTCCGGAATTTTTCTGGCAGTTTTCGTAATGGAAAAACCTGAAATACAAAAACAGCAGAAAACAGAAACTGGCACTGGGGTGCACTGAGTTAATAGGTTAGTCCAAATATGATCAAAATTGTATGGAAGTGTATAAATATCATAGCAATATCACCCAAAAGAGGCATGGAGCAAGCAGAAATTATAGATACGTTTTGGACGTATCAGAGTGCCGCCGGGGGAACCATCGCCGCGGTCATCGTCTTCATCAATATCACCATCTTTATCACCTTCCTCATCTCTTTTAACCGGTCCACTCTCCCGCACCCCGCTGTAATTCCCTACTTGAACATGGTGCTTTATGCCACATATTATGATCCAATAATGTGTTGCAATCCAATGATGTTTCAAGTAGATTTCTTTTGTCTTCTGTGTTGATTGATGATCTAGATTGGTTTGAGTTGTATGTTTTATTTTGGTGCTGTCCTATGGTGCCATCCGTGCTGCGCATACGTGAAGGATTCCTGCTGTAGGGTGTTGCAATACGTTCATGATTTGCTTATAGTGGGTTGCTAGAGTGATAGAAGCTTAAACCCGAGTAAGATTATTGTTGGTATGGGATAAAGGTGACTTGATACTTTAATGATGTGGTTGGGTTTTACCTTAGTGATCTTTAGTAGTTGCGGATGCTTCCTAGAGTTTCAATCATAAGTGCATATGATCCAAGTAGAGAAAGTATGTTAGCTTATGCCTCTCCCTCACATAAAATTGCAATAATGGTTACCTATCTTGTTAACAATTACCTAAGATAATTCCGCACACCGATCCATCATTATGCCACACTCGCTATTTGTAATGTATTGTGATATATTCTAACTTTATGATAACATCACCTATTTTCATATTTTAGTTCTCCGATATCATGCAAAGCTACCCTCTTCATACCCACAACGTAGCTTTATTTTTAGTTTCTAGATGGAAGCAAACGTTCGGTGTACGTAGAGTCGTATCAGTGGCAGATAAGGCTTGAGAGAATATTGATCTTACCTTTAGCTCCTTGTGGGTTCGATACTTCATACTTATCACTACCACCTTTGGAAATTGCTATGATGATTCCTTGCACTTGGGGATTATCAGGGCCTGGAGGTCGCCGACTTGGTGTCGGTTTGCAGCGAAGTAAGGACACGAGAAATCGCCAGAGAGAGGAGAGAGAGCAGTAGGGTGGATGTGTTTAGCTCCATGAGGATTGCTTCAACTGACTTCGGCAATATTTTATGGCCTTCTGTAAGGGTAGCCTTGGAAAAAAATTGTCATGCTCCTGTCACGGACTCATGGACTCACAGTCATAGGTAAAGATGATCTTCACCGCATGTCCGAAAAAGATCAAATTTACTCCATCTCAACTAAGCATACTCTCGTTAAATTTAAATCGCATGAGAAAAAAATCAAGATAAAACAAGTTTTCCGAGTACAATGGAAAATATCAAGATGAATAGTATCGAGAGACTAAAACATTCGCCGAATGTCGGCTAAAAACCACTTGGCACAGGTGAACATGCCGTCAACCAAGCTGGGTCAGGCAAAATGGGTCCACCCATATGCCGAGTCTTGAAAACTTTGCCACGTGTATTTTCACAGACATTCGACAAAATATACAGCTATGCCGAGTGCCATGACTTTGACTAGTGTTTTCTCAAGTACTCAGAGGCACAATTGGGTATCTCTTTCAAGAGGACCTATAAGAGCATCTACAACCAGATGCCCCATATCCACCCTAAACATTCAGGCGGGCTGCCCGGACGTTAAATTGCTACCCGACCAGACTCCCGAAACGCAGCCCAAATGCGCAGGCTGGTCGGCAACCCCCATATGTGGGGCGGATATGGGGAGGCCATGTCGGATCCAGCCCACTATGGCCCTCCACGTCCCCACATAAATTGAGCCCTATCTGCAGTTGTCGTGGAATTAACACGTCAGATGTCCTTAGTGTGAGGACTTAGTCGCGAGGCCAACGCATCTATGTGGTAGCTTGAGAGGGGTTGAGCGGAATCGAGAGACGAAACATAAGACAAGGGTTTAGACAGATTCGGGCCCCGGGAAACATCATCCGGTAATAGCCCTACATGCTGTTTGAGGCTAGATCTCATTATCATCACGAGGGAGTCGCCGTAAACCGGCTCTCCTCTAGTTGTGTCTAGCCCTAGAGATTGTTTCTTGCCTCTCCTCTTTGGGGAGCCCTGCCCCTCCTTATATATGTTGAAGGGGCGGGTTACATGTGGAGTCCAACTCGGACTTTAACTTAAACTATTTTGACTTTCCTTCCTGGGCTTCTTAACGTCTGCCGGTTTAACATTGTCTGCCGGTTTAAGATTGTGTGTCGGTTTAACATTGTCTGCCGGTTTAACATTGTCTGCCGGTTTACCGTCTGTCTTAGCCATCTGTCTTGACTCTCCGCCGGTTTACCATCCGCCGGTTTACCAAGTCCCGGCAGGGTTACGACTCCGGCCGGGTCATACCGCGGGGTATATCCCCGACAGCAGTCCTTACCAAACCATAGACACTCCACACCACTGCCTTCCGCACCCTAGTTCTACTCTGGTGAACTCCGTCCGTCTCAGCTATAGCTGGAGAGGATCTGACTCCGACAGGCCAGGATCCATCGATTGGGACCTTGTTCCTTGCGGTGCGAAGAGGAGATGACCGTCTGCATGATTCTCCACCGCTCTCGGGAGTAGTGCGCCGGACTGTGCACAGACTAGTTCTGGCGAGAACCCATTGTGTCCACGCCAATGGTGATTGGATCTAGTGGGGCTCGTTGCGGGAGGCGGGGAACCCCTACCTCGTCAGACGTGGTGCATTCCGTCTGGTGCCCGAACCCTGAGATAGCGGCAAAACCACTTCGATGGAGCGTCGTTCCTGCGGGGTCGGGTTCTGAACCGGAGTTAAATGCTGCCATGGCGTACGGCAAGTACGTTGCGGACGCGTGGCTTACCCGTTGTGCAAGGAACAAGGCACGGGAGGCCGAGTCCCACACTGACGACCCTGGCCTCCCGGCCACGTGGAGTCCTCGGGTTTTGACGAGCAAAAGTATGGTATGGGAGACAGCGGCGCCTTGGGTCCCAAGTAGGCCAAGCGTGTCCCATGTCCTACTCTACCTCGCTAGTGACAGGACCTTCACTTTGCAGGTCGCATGATAGCCGGACATGGACACGGACGGGGATAACGACTTAAAGGCGAACGAGCACATGCAAAGATTTAGTCTAGATTTACATTGCATGTCTGGATGTGAAATTGAATATGTGAGTGTTGACACGCGCAGATGTTTGGGTGTGGGTTTTGTTTGGTCCGATTATAACAATTTTTTCCAGCAATAATATAATATCGTATATTATCTTATTTTGATTTAATTGAAATTAGAAATTCTCTGTAGCAAATTAGATGCTCCGAGCGACCAGCAGTAGGCGCTGCGCCCGAGGCTAGAGAGAAGATTCCACATCCAGCCCCATGGGGTGATGCTATGCTATCGGGAGCTAATATCTTGCGAAACATTATTCGTCTTCTTTGATAGACCAAACATGTGCATGCGAGAGCTACATGGATGTCAAAATAAAATATCCCATATCCAACCTGGGATTAATTTTTTTAAATGGTACGTATTGCAGTATTTAACAGCCATTGCTTACTTTTCTTAAATGCATAGAAAATGACGGAAAGAGACAGTAGCCCAACCGCGCATTAGTTCAAGCGCTGCGAGAACAAAAAAAACACAGAACCGTCAAATCTTCCACATAACTAGACAAGGAAAAACATCAGTAGTCAAAAACACATGAGTGGAAGAATACACATAGAGTTGTATGCACGTGACTTTCTGAAAAAGACCTTCAATCTTCCACATAACCAGGAAAGGAAAAAAAACGGAAGTCCAAAACACGTGTGGAAGAATACGCAACTCGCTCAAGATTTTCCGTCTCACTGTTGGGCCAAACGGTACTCACCGTTCTCACGTCCAAGTCACAACTGACAATGATAGGGGTCTACGGACGGAGCAATTGGGACATGGAGAGATAATCACCAATATAAATGTTATTTATCATTTTTTTAATACGTACTGAATTTTTTGAATATATCTTAAACATTTTTTATACAAGTTCAACATTTTCAGATACACATCAAGTATTTACTGCGTAAACATTAAATACTTTTCAAGGTAGTTGTTGAATATTTGCAAAATGCTCATTTGAACATTTTTTAATACAAAGTGAACATCTTGAAATACACGTTTGAACTTCAAAGATGTCATTTATTTTTATAGAATACAACGTGCAATATTTTTAGTGTGTTGCAAAAAAAAAATGGCACCAACATTTTTTATATTTTGTGGATATTTTTATAGAACACGACGTGCAACATTTTTTAAAATACATACTCAGTGAAGATTTTCCGTAACCGTTTAAGCATTTTCCAGATATACATTCAAATTACAAATAGATGGTATTTTTTTATAAATCCACGATGAACCTTATTCAAATGCACATTTAACATTTTTTAAATACAATCTGATGAAAGTTATAGACACATGGAACATTTTTTCAAAATGTAATGAAAATGTTTTAAAATTGTTCGAATATGTTTAAATTGTTCCGAACATTTTTAAAACTCATAAACAGGTTCACCGAAAACCGTATATGACGCTCATTGTGTCTTCTCGGGTGCATGCACAGGCCATTCCCACGAGAAATGAACCGGCCTACCTTACCACAGCGAGCCAACCGGTTTAGAAACTTCTAGAATGATTCTGAACAGGTTTTTATATTTTTTTAACTTGTTTTCCGTTTCTTCTTGTTTTTACATTTTCTATTTCCTTTTTCATTTTCTTTTTGATTTCTTTTATCGTTTCTTTTTCCGTTTTATCTTTTCCAAAAGTGTTCATGTTTTTGAAAAATGTTCATTCTTTTAAAAAAAATGTTCAACATTTCACAAAAAATATGTTTTCAGTTTTATTTCATAAATTCGAAAAATGTTTGGTTGAATTTCAAAACTATTCATGTTTTTCAAAAATTATTCAGAGTACCAAAATGTTGTGTTTTCTAGTTTCTCTCACAAACTCAGAAACAATTCCTGTTTCTGCGAAAGAAATGGAATTATAAAAAAAATCTTTATCCAGAAATTTTCTTCACTAACCCAAATTTCTTATTTTATAGATTGTTAAAAAACTTTAAAGTTTTCTTTTTTTCTTTCAAAAAATTGTATAGATTTTCTAGAATATTTTTTATGTTCAAACAATTATTTGTATTTTAAAAAAAATATTTGTAATTACAAAAAAGTCACTTTAAAAAAATTGAAATCTCAAACATTAGTTGTGTTTTCAAAAAATATTTGGCATTTTAAGTTTTTTCAAATTTTAAAGAAATATTCGAAAAAATCAAATTATTTTCAAAACCCAACACGTGTTCTTAAATAGTTCACTCTGCTACGAGTCACCAGCAAATGTTAGTTCGGGTGGCTAGCATCATGTCATGAATAATAGCATGTCATGATTTTTATGTTGCGGTACAAAACATAACTTGCTTTGGTGCTAGTGGGCTCACCCAGTCGTGTGACTATGTGCGACAGACTACTATATGAAGGAAGTTGCATCATATAGGAGCTCCCCTAATCAACCGAACGAGATAAAAAAACATGTTAGCAGGGTGGCCAATGCCTGAAACCATGTAGTTGAGTTGGACATGGGTGCTCCTAATTGGCGCTTATGGCACTAGCTGGGGAAGCTACTGCTCACGCAACCGCTCCTGTGGGCCGACCCAACAGCGTGCTGGTAGCACCTGCAATCACGCAGTCACTCGCTTGCCCAGTCTCGTAAAAACTACTTTGCTTGCTCGTACAATGGTTGAATAGATGACTTTTGGAAAATACATTTTTCAAATATACACAATAACATGAAATTAAAAAGTCATGAATTAAAAAATGTTCACGGATTAAAAAACTTTACAAACTTCAAAATAGTTCACAAATTTGAGAAAAAGTTCATTAATTTTAAAAAAGGTTCAATGAATTTGAAAAAAAATTCAACAATTTTGAAAAAAGAATTACAAAAGTGAAAAAACTAACATCAATTTTGAAAAAAGTTGAATTTTTTTGGAAAAAGTTAATCGAATTTGGCAAAAGTTCATGTATTTTGGAAAAGAGTTCTCAAATTTAAACAATATTCATCGATTTTGAAAAAAGTTCATCAATACTGAAAAAATTCATGCATTTCAAAAAATAAAAGGAAATGAAATAGAATAAGAACGAAAAAACAAGTAAAACCGGTCCGGCAAACCAAAATGAAACAAGAAAAGAAAATATAAAAAGAAAAAGGAAAAAAAGATGAAAGAAAAGAAACAGAAAAAGAGAGAAAAACTAAAACAAAGAAAAGGTCCATAATAAATCCAGAACGAAAAGAGAAAATCCTAGCTGGAGAAAGTATAAATGTAAGAAGAGAAAATACATTAACATGATGTGTGGTTTGTCTGTTTGGTTATTGCAAGTTACAATTAAGGTGGAGGTCGTGAGTTTGAATCTCTCCCGTGCCAGAATTTTTGTGTATTAAACCAGAAAAAAAAAAGTGAAAATAGGGTTGGCCCAACGCCGGGGGAGGGATATGCACCGGTTTGCCAAATGGCCTATAACCGCCCCCTGAAGCGCTAAATATGAAATGCCGTTGGACATAACGCTCGAGAAAGCGGGGTATAGCACAAGAGCTCCTAATGGAAGTTCTATGCGGCAAACTGTCATTGTTTCGCACAAAGCGCGCTTTGACTGGTCGGCCCAAGGGATTAGACCATGCTCCGTAGTGATTCAATCGACAGTGCAGTGACTTAGTTGAGTACTGTAGCGCCTCAACCAAATACTGTAGTAGGTTTTTGGTGTTCGGTTGTTTTTTTATTCTGTTTTCAAAAGATGGACAATACTATTCGCAAATTTGAAAACTAGATACTATAATGCAGAGTTGAGACTGAGAAATTTGTAGCTGTTTCAGTGGAGAAACATGCAAGAGTCATTTTTTAGATAAAAATGCTCGATTTGAAGACTGAGAAATTTGTAGCTTTGATTGATTTCTAAAATAAATTTGCTTGGCATACCAGCTTACGTACAATGCACAATAAAGTTTTTGACAGAAGTATCGCTAGAAAAACATCACCTCGAGCTAACTATGCCATTGACCAAGAAGGTTCTGAGTTCAGATCACATGACGGAGATCCTTTATTGAGTTGCTGCCCTTTAACTGGCGGCATGCATATCAATCAGATACCGGTTAGTGATTCATTTGTAAGGTTCATATGATTACTGTCGCATTTACTCTCCTCGCTTAGTATATTTCCTTGTCATCCATATATGATCAGGATAATAGCATAAGGAATCCTGAGAAGTGCATGGATGAACCCGGGTACATATGAACCCACTTTGAAAAACATATTTTGAAATGTATGTCAAAACGTTCTGAAAAAAGGAGGGCGCGCACATCTCTATATTCTATGTGCGTGCAGAAAGTTTCATGGAAAAACAACTTCTTTTGCAGCCTGTGCAAAAAAGAGAAAATATTGTCACTAAATTTTGTCTTTTTTAAGAGACAAAATAAAAATACTTTTTTTCACAAAACTTTGTGCCGTGGACATACTTTTGCAAACATGTATGCACAAAATTTTGTTTAGAATTTTTGGACATTACAAAACACGTTAAAAGTACATTTTTGAAAGGTGGGTTCATATGTACCCGTGTGCAGGACGTGCTGACTCAAGGAATCCTTAATTATTCTTCTGATTGAACAGCCAACGGACTGCTAGTTTGAAGTTTAAGTGGCTCTCTAAATATTGCATTCATCGCGTGGAGCATTTCCTTGGGGGAGGAAAATCCGTCGGTGTGACAGTAGAACAAGTGAGCTGTCTTACAAAACCTCCAGAACACCTCCTTGCATGGTCTAGGAACAACACGGTCTTCTCTGACAACCATCCTTAGCAGGTCTCTCCGACATGAGGCTACAGACTCCTGTGTCGCCTCTTGAGCAGCTTCTATGGACATGGAACCTCCACTCTGAAGAACAAGCAGTGAGATGATGTTCAGTTTTCCGTCTCTGGATTCCCTCTGCATCAACGAGATCATTTATTAGGAACTACCCTGTGTCAAATTAATTTGCACGGCAGTGATAACCCATTGCTATGAATACTTGTTAGAGATTGAACGGAAAATACCTCAAAGCCTTGAGTATCATTCAAGAGACGGCCACATGTACCCATTAGTCTAAGCAACTCACTGTACTCCGGGTCTTTGATAATGTGCTTCATAAGTTTGTTTTGGACAAAATACAGTGATGTGAGCATAATCGGGCCCATCCCGTATGAGGTAAGCGCGTCTGTCATGTATTCCTCAACTGTTGGCACATATTGATTCCGTTGCCATTTTGCCTCGGTTGCCACAGACCTCATGTAATGTAGCCACTGCAGATGAGTATGCAATTTTTAATACATGGTTTTTCTTACTAATTTTGTATGTAGCTAACCGCAGCTGCCATTTGGTACTTATCAACTTGGAACTCAACATAACGTATCTCAGAATCTGAAGGTCACACAAGAAACTCACTGTTTCATCCAAGTGCTTTGTAACATCGCAGTTTTGTACTGCGGAAGCCATTTCTCCAAGCTGATTAACTGTGGTATAAAAAGCAGAAAATACTACTTCTACTTGCTCGGAGTAGAACTCAACTTTGTGATGGTGATCCCACCTAAGACAACCATTGGCAAAACAGGAAGGATGACTTATTTGCAAAGCATAATACACCAGCGCTGTTTCAGAAAGTGTAGACAAAGAAATCAAGTCAAGGGAAACATACTTCTCTACTAATGCTATGAGGTTTTCTTGTTCTTCCTTGGATGCTCCAACATCAAAGAAGTCATCAGTAACAAGTACGAGTGCAATAGCTTTCGCACATGCAATGCGAGCATCAGAGAATTCATGAGCGGATATGGTTGCAGCAGCAGAGAGATAACAATTTATCAGACTCCCCTTGCGTAGAAATCTTAGCTGGTGCAGCCTGTTTTCTTTCTCCCACCTGTCAGCACAAAAAGTAATTCAAATAATCTATAGAAACATAAAGAAATCAAAAGTGAAAAAATGATAGTCAAATTACCTCTCGAGGTGGCTGAGTTCATCCTGGTATATAGATTGAGAAATACTGAAATCTTCAATGGCAAAATCTAGAATATCTTGATTAACATGACACAGCCTGATCCAACATTTTTTTTCATTTTATTGTGACATATATTGACATGATATCACAGACATTTATTTTTCAGAAAAGAGGGCCTTACAAGTTTTTTGTCTTTAGCTGCTGAGAAACCCTAGAGTCAAAATGTTCAATGTTCCTCTTACGGTCTAGAGCTTCCACAGTTGCATAAAATGGAAATTTAAGAGTATATTCTACCTAAAATTACAAAAGAACAATATTAAATGTAAACAGAAATGCCAAATGAAATGGGGATTTAAATTCGTACAGGCTTACCTCTCCAAGAATTGGCGTTCTTTTTGTCCCACTACAGCACAACTTTTCTGTCAATAAGCGGCCTGACCAGTTACTTATGTTCTCCAGGATCAATTCATTTTCTGACAAACATAGTTTTGAAGCCTTGTATAACTCTAATAAAGATTTTGTTTGATTTAAATATCCTTCCATTGAGTCATGGAAAGTGGAGGCTTGAGAAACATTGGACAACTCATCTGTACAAGATTAATTTTTAACTGCGGTGAGTAAAATCAAGGGCAAAAGAGAATGTTTGTTAGGAGACATGGAATTTTGATCAAAGTATCTACCTGACGAAACATCATATCCATTCATCCGTAAAAGTCGAAACGCCATTGCACATGTTTCTGCATCTTGGATTATTTCCTCATCTCTCTGTAACCAGGAACTGTAAAGTGAATACAATCAAGTTTACATACTACTAGGAACAGATATTAAGTATTTACTCCCAATTATTACATGTACGCCTTGTCCAGGATACTGTTTATCTCACTGGAAAAGTGCCGAGTTATTCCGATCTTTTCGAGCATATCCACCATTGAGAGCTGATAATATATATTCTGTGGGTACACTGTTGGTACTGTAAACGTATAACGGCATTAGGTATATAGCAAGAATCTGCACCCTTGGAGATGCTTCAGAAAGAAAATTAGACAAACACGCACCCGTACTGCCAAATATACTGACAATGGAATTGAGGTATTGGAGAGCTTTATCATCATAGCGGTGGACTAATACAGCGGCCGTTGCGGCAGGAGAGTTGAACAACGACCCATTCTTTCTCTGGAAGTTCATAACTTCATTGCGGTCCAGCAGGCTTACCAACCCTTCTTCAGCAACAAAGGCAAGATATGCTTCTTTCCCATTAGATTCCTCACCAGCCAATCTAAATTGAAGCAAGTGTAAATATCTGTATTATGTTACTCATAGGTAATACACAAATTTTGATTGCTAATTTTATTGGTAAGCAAAAGATTCGGCGCCCAGGCCAACTACACCCGCCCCTGAACAGTAAATTAGAAAAACAAATAGTAAACAAATTTAGAAAAATCTGAAATTTTTAGGCATCTAAGATGCTCAAGTGGGCTAGGCTTGTGCAAATTTTCATGGTCAATGACATCCCTGGAGCTTGTGGCAAATAAAAATTGAGTGTCAAAGAAACTTGAAAAAAAAATATGCAGACCTGATTTTTTTAAAAAATTTCCTACGAGCTCCTCGGATGTTATCTGGCCAGGAAAACTTGCATGCTCCTAGAGCACCCGAGTATCTTGGATGCCACAAAATCTTCGATTACCGCACCATGACCCATATTCCTCTATCAAATTCTTTTTTTTTCTGAGGGGATTTCCTCAGTCAAACTTGATCGTACAAAACCATACTAAAGAAAAACATCTTAAAACGCTTCTCCCATTTTTTTTTTGAAAAGAAGAAGGAACACAAATAAAGCAAGGACGAATTTTCCCTTCAAAATAGTTACCAACACATAAGAAATTTTGTAAAGTTGTTCTTAAAAAATAAGTTTTCAAGGAAACAATTTCTTTTAAGCCCTGAACCATAGAACAATTTTTCCACGTTATTTTTATAAGAACAAGTAGAAAAAAACAGGACTGCTTGCTGGTGAAGGCAAGCGGTGCTAGGTTGCCGGTGAAGGCAGAAACGTACTAGGCCGATGAGCCGTGGTACACTAATATGGCAGCATTTTTTCATTACATACCTTCTCAGCTCCATCTCACAAAGGTGAAGTATCCCACTGATATCAGTTTCTCTGACTGGAAATTCCAAACCCATCCTGATAGCATGGTTAAACATACCAGGGAAAATGAGATTGAAGCCTATAGGAGAAACAATCTGCTTATCCATTACAGTGGAGATATTCCTTCCAATAAATTCTAATCCTGCAAGTATCATTTTATACATGTCAGGATCTTTCAAGCAAGGCCAGGGGTTTCAACCTCCTTTCCGAAAAAACTAAAACAATGCATGGTAAAACAATCTGTATCTATCGATACATACCTCTACTTATGTGGTCGGAGCCAACGTTCCATTTCTTAAGTGCAATGATACAAGCCAACGTTGATAACAGAATATCCTTGTTTGCTAATAAGCCGAATTGGTTGATACCCCAAGAACCACTACAGTGTTGATTTTGCAATATCCATTCAACACACTGAGGGAAGCATGGAGCCTGCCGATCGGTGTCTGGCAATGGCACCATAGCCACCCATGCTGTGTCATATGCAGATGGCGAGAATTCAGGTTTTTCCAGATGTTTTTGTATTCTAGCCTTCCGTTCCTAGTTTACATATATCCAGCATTTGATCAGTGACGTGAATAAAATCTTGTCATGACATGGACTTTAAACATCTAGTCGAAACAAGGGTTAGGAGTGATGTTCGTACCGTGTTGCGCGTCCTTATATTTTCTCGTGCCAACATCTCCTCAACATAGGCTGTTCGGGGAAAGGAGATTAGTATGAAACAAATCAATTAGACGGCCTAACTCTAGAAGTACAAATAAATAAATTAGCAATCTCAAGCACAAGTTTAAGTTTCAGGCATTGGAAAACAGAGAACAATTATATGTGCATCGATCCATGCGAATCTGCAAGGAAAGTAGCTTAAGAAAAATAGAAAAGTCCACCGTAGCAAAGCTACGGATTCTTACTCCTTCCTTACCAGATGGAGCAGAGATCAGAGAGAAGCAACAGAGCAACGTACGTGGTTCGGTGGAAGGAAGCCTGGAGGCTGAGCAGGCCAAGCTGCGGCGAGGAGGCTTTCTTCTTCCATGATGCAGCACGTGCAGCCCACACTTTGAGACGAACTGTGGAGCAGCCCAGAGGAGGACGGCCTGTTGAGGTGCCTGCCGTCCAGATGCTGGGAGGATGGAAGAGGAACGACCTTGTGTAGGATTTGCCATGGGAAATGGGGCGATCAGCTCAAGGAACTGGCTAACAGTGTTGCTCAGTAAGGTGGTTTTGAGCCAACCTGCTGAAAAGACAAGTACAGATGTGTGAACATGCTGAACAGAAGTGCTGCAATTTTTATTTCACCTGACAGTGATGCTCCAGCTATTTGATCAACCACCGTGACAACTTCAGGAACATGACCACCATTACGCGTTTGCCAACCCTATTAGGCTCGTCATTGGGGTGAAGGTGTGAACCGGTAATGGAACGATCGCTGATGTTTCGACGGCGACTTAGCTTCCCGGGAAAATGCGCCAGCGATGACGCCACCATGAGCTTTGCCCGATGCTGATGGCTTAACCTGTCTCAACGTGTGAGTTAACTGATCAAATTAGAGCAAGCCGATCTTGCTACATCAATCTCTAAGTTTTTCATCTTGATATAACTAGATTGATCAAATTTATCGTGTTGGTCACTTTAGCCAAGACATGATCCAATAAGAAAACTGTGTCATGAGCATCTTGTAGAATAGACAGCTCGTCATGTACTAAATGAGGAATGCGGCTCTACATGTAAGAACCATCCTATGAGCTAACATCTGACACTAGACCAATTCTAAATGCAGCTTCTATAGAATTTATGGTAGCCAGATATTTGTGACACCTTTGGTTCTGACATTTAACACTTCAGAATGAATCTTGTGAGCAACGACCTGTACCTTAAAATGGCTAAGGCTGATTTCAGAGAAAATCAAAGACTCTCCCGACTATGTGGCCTCAGAAAGTAAGTCACATACATTTTTGCTACGGTAGATTATGTGGGAGTTTTCCCATGTCTTTAGAAAAATTGAAAATACATATAAATGAAGTCAAACCTGTGATAGAAAGTCGATAAAATACACAAAATAAAATTAATATATTATTCACAAAATGTGCCATCTCCAATTAAGTTCCGTAACATTCATCCCAAATCTTCAACTTTGTACCACGCATGAGCTCTTTTTCATGTAAACTTTTTCTACACCTTGCTGTAACATTTATAATCATAAATGTGAATTAAAATCATCATTTTTATGTAGTAATATTTGAAGTATTATCTTCAGCTATTTATGGCAAATAAATGAAATGATATTTAAATATTGCCCAAAATTACTAGAAATTTGGTAAGGAGTTCTACTATTGGTATAATATCTTGATAAAAAATCTGAGAAAAATACACATAAGAGAAAGAACATATATGTTCACCAAGTGGACTATCTCAGGTAACATCATGCAAATATCCACATAACACTTTGAAGTGACGATTTTAGCTCATTTCATTTCGATTTTTTTGTGCTTTTGTACACTTTGCTTTAACATTTACAATGACAAATGTAAATTAAATTACGAA
>NC_057797.1:16054208-16061302 GCF_018294505.1 Triticum aestivum
AGAGAGGGAGATCTGACCGCACATGAACTGGCGTGTAATGATAGATCTATGGAGACGTTTTCTCTATAAACAATGTGCCAGATGACCGAACATTAGTTAGGTAACTGGAAAAGTCTAATACTGCTTATCATATGCAAACGCTCTCTTTTATACCCCTAAAAAAGACACATGCGACTAACCACCCACTTCAGTCGAACAACAATAGAAGTTGCTAATTAACTTGGCCGGCAGCTGAAATTAGTATACTATGTTGGGTCCTTTTTCTAGTTGGCCAGAGAGACATGCGACTAACCACCCGCTTCGATTGAGCAACAATTATAACAAGATGTTAGAACTTTTTCTTAAAGAGAGAATCAAGTTGTTATGCTTACGTTTCAATTTGTCCGGCAGTTGGAATTAATATGTTTGGGCCTCTGTCAGCCACGCATGTCCAGCTAATTAGACACGCATGCAAGTAACCACCCACCTCTATCAATTGGACAACAAACAGATACCTAGGGTTCGTTTTGTCCGGCAGGTGGAATTAATGTATGGTTTGATGTATACTTAGCGACCCATGTCATGTGTGCCAAAGACACATGCGACTGACCACCTACTTCAATTGAACAACAAATAGAACAAGTTGCCCAACGGCGATGGCAACTCTAACACCCGTCGGACTCGCTACTGCCTACTCCTTCTACTACTTGTCAATTAACAAGGAAGATACGTAATTATCTCCCTTTTGTCGTATACTTGAACTTTGATCCTCTTTCTCCTCAGCCTTAATATGCCATAGTAGTGATGGTACATTTTGTGAACAACAAACTTTGATCCTCTTCCTTCAATTGAACAACAAACAGGATAAGTTGCCCATTATGGTGATGGCAACTCTAATACCAGTCAGACCCGCCAAGCGCAACATCCGTCGTCGGACACGCTGCCACTTCTAATACTTGTGAATTAACAAGGACGATCCGTAATTATCTCCCTTTTGTCGTGTGCTTGAACGTTGATGCCCTTTTCCCTCAGCCTTAATATGCCGTAGATACTGCCAAAAGAACCCGTCCCTCACCCTTCTTTCATAAAGACTTGATCATAGCAGCATGCAGCAGCTCATCACTGAGCCAAAAACCAATTGGTTAACACACACACAGAGAGAGAGAGAGAGAGAGAGAGAGAGAGAGAGAGAGATGCTGACTTTCACCGCTGCAGTCCGGCATGCTCCAGTGCTCGACCAGACAACAGCCGAGCCATGGCGACGACTCTCCCTGCACTTACACTCTCAGCGTCAACAATGTGGTAATCATGATCTATCAATATCCACACCTGAATGCATGCATGGTTGTCAAAAAACCTGAGTACTCCTGAAATAACATTATTATTTCTGGCTCACGTTCTCATAAAAAAAATGTTTAAACTA
This sequence comes from Triticum aestivum, assembly GCF_018294505.1. Taxonomy (NCBI): domain Eukaryota; kingdom Viridiplantae; phylum Streptophyta; class Magnoliopsida; order Poales; family Poaceae; genus Triticum; species Triticum aestivum. The sequence continues at coordinate 16,055,611 of NC_057797.1, forward strand.
GTACAGCGGCTTGCGCAAATGGGCGGGCTCCTCTGTGCTGCATATATATTTTATATAAATTATTTATTGTCATCCAGTGAGCCTGATGTCTAGGGAGACTTTCCATAATATAGAAATTAGGAAGCATATATGTGTCTTTTTTATATTTTAACATGATGTGTTTAAAACTCAAACAACAATATAATTTCTTTATTTAATTGTAAGAATGGAAACATATTGTACGTGACATATATAATTCTGAGGCCAAACATAAATTCTGTCATTAGTAAAAACAATTAGCTGATTCGCATGTGAGTAACAAAGCACATCACATTTTTTATTTCCTTTAATAAGTTTAATATCCAAATTTGTTAATGCAAAACACGTTCTGTGCCAACGAATAAGTAACTGTGAAATTTTGCTTGAACAATGATGTTTTGTTGTTTCTTTACCATGATATAGGTAATCCTAACCTTAGAATGTTTGAGGTTCAAAGTTCTAAATAGCGCGGTATCTCGGCGCTCTAGCGTTTGGAGGAGCGTCATGCTAAGCCGTTTAGCACCATTTAGCATGCTACAGCAAAATCTAGCCGCACTATAGCTCCAATTTAGTGCGCTAATGCTTCTGTCGCTATTTGTCATAGCCCCCTATTTATAACTTTGGAATTATTCACCTACAAAAAGCTACTTTGGAAGCCTCTTTCCTTCTGATTCGAATAATAAACAACGAAAAACACTATAAGTATAGGCTACCATCAAACATAAATGATCATGGAGAACAAAATTTGTTGATTACTCCTGACTTGACTAAAGCTCATCAGAATCATGTTACACATGTATGAGGTATTGTAGGTCTAATAAAGAACATGATAACTCAAAAACTCAACAAAAGCACTTGACTAAGTATAGTATTAAAACAGGAATTGGACTGACTTGCAGTGCTAATCATTAAATTGTTGTTCTGGACCACTAAAGGATTATAGTCGTTTTTCACTAGGTTTCATGGCAAATGGCTATAGCAACACAAAATGGTTGCCGTTTTCCAATTTATAAAAACACCAATAGGATCTTCCTGATTTTTGCGAGATTTTCTACCCTATTTCCCTCTTCTCTGGTAGCACCTCGAGACTTTTAATATATAATTCTAGCTCTTTCTAATTCTTCAATTACCCCTTTCGGGAATCCAATAACGATATTCGATGATTTTGTTTGTGTTCATGTTGGAATAGGAGCTACAAAACCGTACGCTCCTCTAGGGATGGGGGTAGTCCCAGCCTAGGTTGTATGGTTAAGGTTGATATTTTCAACAAAAAATAAGAACACTCTTTCACGAACTTCCTATTCCGGAAAGAATGGTAAAGTTAGGGATTCAGTCTGCCCAGAGAACATAGTAATCACAAAATGGTATTAGTTTCACTTCACAAATAATATTAGTACATTATTAAAACCAATGTTGAGGATATCGCTTATCGTTAGCATTTCGGTTGGCCGCGATTAGAGATTAACTGGAAATCAGACGATTAATCGATATTATCGGTCGACTAATAATAGACCATTTTTGGCAAATCCGAGGTTCCCAACACTAAAATATAATATATTGTACACAGAAACAATATTGTACATAATCCTTACCTTGATTACTTTCCTTTGAATCCTTGTACAATGACAAAAAAAAATGGACAACAACACATATTACATAAACAATGTCCGAAAAACACAAATAAACATAGTTCTTGCACACACAGTGCTAGGAATAGGGATGATTTATCGGTAGATTTCCGATAAATCACATGTCATAGTGATAAATCGGCTCAAACGATAAATGATGATGATAAGGCATAACCTTATCGGGCACCCCCCGAGTAGTAATAAATCGGATGATAAATTGCTGAATCGGAAGATTTTTTTGAATAGTGATTTTAAAACAAAAGGTAATTGGCAAGTAGAAACCCGATCCATTAATCATGTTGTGGGTTCAAATTATATGGACATGATTAAACTTAATGCAAAAGAAACACATACACCAATGGGTAATTGGCAAGTAGGGAACTCAATCCAGAGCAGCCCACATTGTTTACATGCTATGACATCATACATAGATTCTTCTATGAATCTTTTCTCCTGTGCACCTAACGTTTCCATTGATGTTGATCTAGATGTTTTAGTTGGCTGGAATATTTTTCATACATCATATAATAGTGATAATGTGCATGAGTTCAACTTTCTTCTAAGCCCTATGTATTTTCCTATTAATATAAAGTAAATTACATATGTACAGACAGAAAGGAAAAATAAATAAATAAAGCCTATCCAATGACTGTTTTGGGCAACATAATAACTAACTGATAAAAAGACGTTGTGTCAACAACATCATAGATGTGTTGCAATCCAATTCTGAAGAAGTGCAGTGTACTTGTGCTTCACTAGATGCCCCAAAAGTATTAGATTTTGCTTCAGGAGAAATTTCCAGGTGTTAACACTGGGCACTTCATTTTAAAAAGAATTTTCTGTTCCTTAGATTCTAAATATTCCAGAAGCCTAAATTGATTATGTCCGTGGAAATTCTAAAGAGGTAAAAATGATTTTATCATAGGTTGATATACCCCTCTTTTTATTCTCTACAATCTCATACCAACATGCTTGAGCAAAGATGCAGTCCCAGTACAGATGTATTGAAGTTTCCTCGAAGCTTTTAGTGCTAAAAATACAATCATAATAATAGAATGTTTGCCTTTTTGGTAGGTTTTTTTATGAACCCTGTCATGAAGATGTAGCCAGAAAAATATTTTTTGTTTAAGTCTGTTGGCACTGTTCTAGAGCCATTTAAACATGATATGAGTCATTTGTTGTCCTTTCATCCATCTATACATTTTGAGGAATGTCCTGCTCTAGACACAGGGAAAATCCATTAATCCATGCCTTGGGTATTGCATTTTTGGAGTATTAAATCTCTTAGTTCATTATATTGATTGAAGGTCTGAGTAGAAACTGGAATCTAAAAGTTATCTGCCAGGTTCTCATAAATGAGTTCAAAATGTTAACAGGGTATAAATTTCATATGACTTACATGTTCTTTTCCACTTCTCATGCCTGGCATTTAGTACTCATGCTAAGTAGCAAATCCCCATCATATCTGGAGGCAGAACTGCGTGAATGGAGACGACACAAGGTGAGCATATATGCATATGAATTAACTCATATTGAGCAGAACAATAACTATTGCACATGAGCTGGCAAACATACATATTAAACCCTGACAAAAAATCAAAATCTTCCTAAAGGATGAACCGAGCGAGATGGAACAGATGATCGATGCCATTAGAACCACACTAGGGTCATTGGGTGATGATGAGACATCAATAAATGTTTCAGCCTATGATACGGCGTTGGTTGCTCTTGTCAAGAACCTTGACGGAGGCGATCGACCGCAATTCCCCTCGTGCATCGACTGGATTGTTCAAAATCAACTACCAGATGGTTCGTGGGGTGATCCCGCTTTCTTTATGGTCCAAGATCGGATGATCAGCACCCTCGCATGTGTGGTGGCTGTGAAGTCTTGGAACATTGACAACGACAACTTGTGCGATGGAGGTAAATTGATTGATTGCTTCATTCTTTATTTTATTCAACGATATACCTTTTTTTACTTCCAAGGAAGGATCATGTATCTAATGTAGAGTGGACCTTTTCTGGTGTAGGTGTGTTATTTATCAAAGAAAATATGAGCAGGTTGCTAGAAGAGGAACAAGACTGGATGCCATGCGGCTTCGAGATTAACTTCCCAACACTCCTAGAGAAGGCAAAGGACCTGGACTTGGACATCCCTTACAATCACCCTGTTTTGGAAGAGATATATGCCAAGAGGAATCTGAAGCTCTCTAAGTATGTATACCTAGCTGCATGCATGTGATAAATCTGGATTTGTACATTGAACTCAATAGTCTATGTATAATTAGTTAAGCAATAATTAATCCGGCTCTCAAATTGTAGGATACCTCTGGATGTGCTACACGCCGTACCAACGACCCTACTTTTCAGTGTGGAGGGAATGGTAGACTTACCATTGGACTGGGAAAAGCTACTCAGGTTGCGCTGTCCAGACGGCTCCTTCCATTCCTCGCCTGCTGCCACAGCTGCTGCCCTTAGTTACACCGGGGACAAGGAATGCCTAGCGTTTCTAGATAGGCTTGTCAAAAAGTTCAAGGGCGGAGGTAAAATCGCTACCACTTATAGTTCTTGTACAACCAACATGAATGCACTCTTAGGTAGGACAGCCCCTTGTATGTTCGTCAATACAAACATCGCCATTCACGTAAATTACTTGTTTTCTCAGTGCCATGTAGCCACTCTATGGATACTTTTGAGCAGTTATGGGTGGTCGACCGGCTCATGCGTCTTGGGATATCAAGGCACTTCACAAGTGAAATTCACCGGTGCTTAGAGTTTATTTACAGGTAACATAAACTACTTTAATTTAATTGGAAATACAATATGCCCTAAAACTCTAAATGTTAATTATATTTTTAAATGGAGTAGTACCAGAGTAGTAGTGTTTTTTCTTTAAGACTAGTAGACCAGATTAAGAGGAATTATACACTTTGAACAGGCGCTGGACTCAGAAGGGACTGGCTCATAATGCGTACTGCCCGGTCGTGGATATTGATGACACGTCCATGGGTTTCCGTCTCCTCCGTCAGCATGGCTACGACGTCACTCCATGTAACTAATAAGTAGTAGCGCTTTGGCATGCATGGCTACTATATATGTTATGCTGGATCGAGTTTGACAGACTAACGCACATCGATCTACAATGCAGCCGTGTTTAAGCACTTTGAGACCAAGGATGGCAACTTCTTCTGTTTCCCCATGGAGACCAACCACGCATCTGTCACCCCGATGTACAACACTTACCGTGCTTCGCAGTTCATGTTCCCCGGTGACGACGATGTCCTAGCACGGGCCGGGCGCTATTGCCGTGCATTCCTCCAAGAGAGACAAGCCTCCAACAAACTGCACGACAAGTGGATCATTACCAAGGACCTGCCGGGCGAGGTAGTATGTTCCAACAAATTCCAGTTAATTATATATATGTATGTGTCAGTCGGGATACTATTCTAAAGTCCTTAGTTCACAACAGAGTAATGAGCCATTCCTCCTGTAAATCAGGTCGAGTACACACTGAACTTCCCCTGGAAAGCAAGTTTGCCACGAATTGAAACAAGGATGTATCTGGATCAGTACGGAGGCAACACAGATGTCTGGATTGCTAAGGTCCTCTACAGGTAAAAAAAATTAATAATGAAACTTTTATCACCACTCTAAACACCAATAACCTTATTACATTGTTTATTACAAAGAGATCGGACTTTGATATGGCCAAAAGAAGAAATGATAAAAACATATGGACCAACTAAGATTAACATGCCGAACAAGACCACTCTAAACACTCAACGGCCTATCACTTGCACGCCATCCAAACCAGGATATGAACTCCGTAGTAGCTTCTTTACGCTAACCTCAATCGGGTCATTGTGATGCATGTTATGTATTGATGTGCATAACCACAGCCAATTGGTACACGATAGTAGCATCTCCATAACCTCAGTCAAAAACGACATCATTTTTACATAGTCAGATAGACAAAAACAGTGTTGTTGTCCCGACTAAAATAAAAATACCTTAGTGATTTAACCCCCCACCCCCCACCCCCACCC
>NC_057797.1:16061739-16067721 GCF_018294505.1 Triticum aestivum
CCAAAAATATGTGAAATACTACATGGACCCGTTCATGTATGTCTAGGCAATTTGGCTGAGGTGGCATAGAGCTAAATGAAGAAAAAGAGGGTCGAGTATCATATCATAATAAATGATGTGCTAATATTTATATGCATGACAGTAAATGAGGTCGTCAAAATACTAACATATGATACTATGCACCACGGAGATAGTATCATCACTACAAGTAGCTTAAGAGAGCTATGTTCGATTTACCCGTTTTATCGGAATCTAATTGATCCCTCAGGCACCACACTGAAAGATACAAATCAAACAAAAGTATCCTTAAATTTATAAGGCCCTTCCAAAGGTGGGAGTATTAGTTTGGCTTTCATAATCCTGAGTATTTTGCTCCAAATGCTAAAAGAGAGACTCCCAAACTCCATCCAAGGTTTTTCTTTTCATATTTATTATATTATTCAATAGTGTCAGACGAAAAAATACATGGATCTAACCCAAAGCCACCTTCCTGGCAACCTCTATCGCTACATCTAAAAATTGATGATGTGCCTTGACATCACACCAACACATAGCATCTAATTTGGTGGCCTTGCAGAGCCGCCCACAGTGAGCCGAGAGCACCAACCGGTTTAGCAAACCCTAAGAGCGCAACGCACCTGGAAGCTCTAGGATCTGCCTCTGCCATCTTTCGCGGATCAACGTGTTGACCTTGACATGCCCAACTATCGTCGACGTCACCACGACGCCAAACATCGCCCTGCCCTCCAGACCCCTTTAGCCAGCACTTGCTCCAAGAACGATGCCCCCATGAGGGTGAGCGGCTCCAGACACCTCCATTGCTCGATTTGGAAGACCGAGATCAAGGGTTTCCCCCGAAGTAGACTCACCTTCCATCTGAGTCCACGTGGTGGTCTAACGCTACCACGCCTCCGAGCTCCCAGCGGTCGAAGCCCCAAAACAGTGCCAGTAAGGAGATAAACGACGCCACACGCCACCATTGTCTGGTCCGACAAGCCAAACTTGCGGTTTCCCTCAGAGCTCGACAGGACCACCACCTTCACAATGTCCTCAAAGGAAGTTAGTGACGCCTGCAGACGTCGTTGCAGCATCCGCAACGGAAGGCATAGGCACACGTCAGAGAAGCTCACCAACGCAGGAGGAAGGACCGCATCGGGCTAGACAAATCCAGGCACGTGACCCAGATTTGTCCAACCAGACCCAACCCAAGGTGTCGTCGTTAGCTGGAACAAGATCTGGGGGCACCTGCCATGGATCCACCGCCAGCACGCACGGCCCGTCAATGCCGACACACGTCGCCCCCCACTACCCTTGCCGTGAGTGGCCGCCGTCCACCGGATCTGGACGGAGCCATCCCACCGTCCCAGAGCCATGCCCGCGTGTACCACCCACCACTACACATGTCGACACATTGTTGTGGTGCATGCATCCAATGCACGCCCGCGCTGCGCCCATGCGAGAAGTAGCCGCCTTGCCCTGGCCCCTGCCCCGTGAAGGGACGAGGATGCCCCGCCGCTGCCGGTTCCAGTCAAGCTTCGCCTGGCCGAGCCATGTAACAATGGTGTGGGGGGAGGGATGGGGGGTAAGGGAGACGAGGGGATGGTTGGCGGTGTTGATCTAGAATTCCTCCTCGTGGCCGCGCACGGGCGACGTGGGTGAGACGTCCACTTGCGCATGGCCTAGCATTATTTTATGGCATCCTCGCTCAGTACCTTATACATCCACTTAGTCGAAGGCATTCTTATGGAAGTTACTATTTAACCCAGAGAGCTGGTCAAACACGCTAGAATTCGCTTCATATTGATGGCTTTAGCCAAGTCATGCTCCATCGAAAATAATTGTCTCATGAACATCTTGTAGACTAGACCGCTCGTCATATACTAATTGAGGAATGAGGATTCACCGGGTTTTTTTAACACACTATACGGAGACGCTCATATATAGTATAGACGCAGACGCACATATATACACGCACATACTCACCCCATATAAATGCACGCACGCACAACCTATCTCTATGAGCACCAGGGCCAGGCCGGTAAAATTTGGGGCCCTGTGCTAAACTTTAAAAAGGGGCCTTTCTATCCAAAGTAATAATAGAATCATAACAATCTGTAGGCAAAAAGAAAAGATTGAGTTAAATCCTACATTCTTTGTTGTTTCTATGCTTTTGGAAATCAGAAATATTTTCTAGACTGATTTATATCTTGAAATAGTACTAAATGAAGTCTAGACCAGTTGATGCATATACAAAAGATAAACAGAACAAAAATTAAACAAATAGATATCAATTAGAAGTAGAAATAGCTAGACATACCAACAAGCAATTTACAGCTCAGAGGAATAAACCAGTGCAAGGTACGGAGTCAGAGCGACTGTAGAGAAATGGCACTGTACGCATACTGCATACACGATTGCTAACCTGCCCGGTCCATGGAGAAGGGGCCCTAGCGGCGGCGTCGTTGGAGCTAGGGGACGGCGCAGGCGCGGAGAGCTATGGGCGGCATTGCGGCACCATATGGTTCGGCAACAGGGAGTAATCTTCACAGCAGGGAGTAGTCTTCTGGCGAGCAGAGGGCGGAGGACGACATGGCACTGCTGGAGCTCCATCTCAACGACGGTGGGGTGCGCGGCGGCCCTCAATCCGGTGGGAAGAGAGAAAGAGGGATCCAGGATCGAGTCAGGAGAAGCATCTGAGTGGATCGATCGGACGGACCAGGTATGGAGAAATCACCCGTCGGCCTGCTCTCCGCTGGATAAATGGGCCTATTTTCTGGATGACCTAAACTAAGCGGTAAAAATTAGGGGCCCCTCGAAACTGGGGCCGTGTGCCGATTGCACAGGTTGCATACCATGGGCCCGGTCTTCATGAGCACCTCTGAGAGACTCAATCGGTATATCATTTTGAGATTGATGAAGTCGTCATAGTGGACAGGAACATCTCCTCCACTGAACGGACGTCGTTGAAAGGCCTGAAATAAATCTAGGAATATGTTGCCAGCAATGCCAAGTTTAGAACATGAACCCTGGTAAGTTGGTTCCACCAAAAGGAACCTAACCTTATGAGTTACTCTCGGTTCGCTAATGAGGATCCACAGTTAGTAACCATCCTACGTAGTATTCATCTTACACGTGACACTAGACCTATTCTTAGTTGCTACTTCGAAAAATTTACGGTTCCTAGTGATGCAGACGATGGATGTGTGTCCGTTCATTGGTTTTGTATCGCTTGATGCATCAATTTAAGTCAATAAAGCACCCTTTATTAAAAATAGAGATTTCTGGTAGCCAAATATTTATCACACCCTTAGTTCTGACCCATACCATTTCAGAATGAATCTTGTGAGCAACGACATGTACCTTAAAATGGCAAAAGCTGATTTCAGAGAATATCAAAGACTCTCCCGACTTGAGTGGAATGGCCTCAGAAAGTACGTCACATACATTTTTGCTACCTCTCTATTCCAAGTGCAATCAATAAGCTAGTAAAGACTGCTATATTCTTACTTGAGAGTATGCATAGGTGGTATTTCAGGAACCATCTGCAGAGGTATGGTGGGACTCCAAAGAGCGCACTCACGGCTTACTTCTTAGCTTCAGCAAATATCTTTGAACCTAGCCGAGCAGCAGAGCGTCTAGTATGGGCTCGCGTGGCCGTGCTTGCTGAGGCGGTTACAGCTCACTTCCGACACGTTGGGTATGTATGCAGCTTGCAGCCTCATAGTTTCCCTCTCCAGAATCTTCTTTTAGTGATGATCGATGCAAAATGTGTGTGCAATTCATTGCAGGGGTCCATGCTATTCAACAGAGAATTTTGAAGAGCTTATCGACCTTGTTTCGTTTGACGATGTTTCCGGAGGTCTTCGTGAAGCTGTAAAATTGAACAAACCATTACACTTAGATATAGTTGTTGATATGATATTGAACTTTTACCAGATATGAAACGGGCAAACCTCTATTTTCTTTGGTAACTACAGTGGAAGCGGTGGCTCATGGCATGGACTGCAAAGGAGAGCCATGGATCTGTTGATGGAGATACATCACTGTTGTTCGTTCGCACCATCGAGATCGTCTCAGGAAGGATTGCTTCAACCGAGCAGAAACTGAACCGTTGGGATTATTCCCAGATGGAGCAGCTCACCTCTTCCATCTGCCACAAGCTTGCCACAATAGGTCTTGCTCAGGTGCGTGTGTACATGCATTGCATTCACATATCCATGTACCTCCATTCGTTGTATGTGATTTGTCAAACTATAACCAAAAAATGTTCAATGGGGTGGAAAACAGAATGGGGCAAGTATGGAGAACATAGAGGGCTTACACCGGCAAGTGGATTTGGAGATGCAAGAACTATCTTGGCGTGTTCATCAGGGTTGCCATGGCATCAACAGAGAGACCAGACAGACATTTCTCAACGTGGTGAAAAGCTTCTATTACGCGGCTCATTGCTCACCTGAAACAGTTGATAGCCACATCGCAAAGGTCATATTTCAGGATGTGATTTAGGACGAACCCTCTTCAGTCCTTGTTGAAATTATTAAGCATGTTTTGTGCTGGGTTCCGTCATGTTACATGTCTAAGAACCTGCAAGGACTGCACGTGAATACTTAAGATAGAAGGGTAACAAGGTTCCGAACGACATGATACATGCCTAAGTTGTATAGGAGTTGGCTGCTATAAATATACATGTACATGCCCCGGTAACCTAACGTGGGAAAATGCAAAGCAAATTACAGGCACTAGCTAGTGCACAAATCTTTACACACATGTGGTGTGGGCAAGAAAACGTACGTCGCCACTATGGCATTACCACTACTGATAAAATCGTCGTTACCGAATTCTTTGTTGTTTACCGAGTGCTGGTACACGGGATCACGGTAAAAGACATGTAAGCCGAGTGTGGCTCTCGGTAGACAGCACGACACACCACACGCCGGCAGTTGCCAAGGTCCTGGTAAAATGTGCTCGGCAAAAAAAGAACACTCGATTTATGTGATGTATGTCGAGATCCTCTGGTATGGCACCCAGCAAACAAGTGTCAGGTGGCACGGCCATTTGCGCTTGACTACTCCGTCACGTCCAGTCGCGTGGGCCCAATAGCCTACCAGAGACAAACATTATTGGTGGTGTACGACTTGATTTCGCGAGAAATCACAACCGTGCCTTTTGTGGAAGCAAAACCGTGACTCTCGTGAAAGGAAAAAAAACAGAAAACGCGTTTTTTCCTTTTCCGAGAGGCACGGCCATGACTCTCGCGAAAGAACAATCGTGCCTCTCGCGAAAGCAAAACCGTGACTCTCGCGAAAAAAAAAACAGAAAACGCGTATTTTTTTTCCTTTCCGAGAGGCATGGCCGTGACTTTCGCAAAAGCACAACCGTGCCTTTCACGGAAGCAAAACCGTGACTCTCAAAAAAAAATGCGTTTTGTTTTTCCCTTTCCGAGAGGCACGGCCGTGACTCTCGCGAAAGCACAACCGTGTCTCTCGCGGAAGCAAACCATGACTCTCGTGAAAGAAAAAAAACAGAAAACATATTTTTTTCGTTTCCGAAATGCACGGCCGTGACTCTCGCTAAAGCACAACCGTGCCTCTCGTGGAAGAAAAACCGTGACTTTCGTGAAAGGAAAAAAAAGAAAACGCGATTTTCGCTGATCGAAAAGCTAAGAAAGACCGTGGGAAAACCAAAACATCGAAAAAAACTAAAAAACGTTTAAAAAGCTGAACACATGTGCGGAAAAATAAAAAAATAAAATCCGAAGGGAGCGTCCAGAGCGCGACACGTGACGAATGGCTGAGAGCACGCCAAGTGGCGCTGATCGTTGCGAGGCTCCCGAAGTAGCGCCCGTTAACTAGTTGCTCCCGTTTGTTTCTCGTTTTCAGGCCAGAATATTTGTTTCTCGTGTTCGGGCCCGAATATTTGTGGCGTGGGCTGAGTCAGTCGCCACTACCTGGGCCTATTTTTTTACTTAGGTAGAAACCTAGC
>NC_057797.1:16068016-16079683 GCF_018294505.1 Triticum aestivum
GTCCCTTCGTCGCCACCATCTAGCTAGCCTCCCTCGTAGTTGGCCACACCAAATTTGTTGTGTTGTTATAATGGATAGATTGATTAATATATAGTCTAGATTGATATGCTTAGGGTGAATTGATAATTTTGTAAATTTAGTTCTAGAATGCATGATATATAGTGCATTACTATATACCATGCACATTACTTTATATCATGTGGATATACCTATTTTTAGCTGTCAGATGCAAGATGCAAAATGAACAGCTAGATTCTTTTTTTCAACCTAATGCTCCATATCCTATTCACCTTCTTCCCTGAAACTATCCCCATGTTCCGTCGACCTGCACCGCCCACGGCCGGCGGCGCTCACACGCCATCTTAGCCGCACCGGCCTCCCCTCAACCGCCGCCCATGGCCATCCCTCTCACCCTGGCAAGGGACAAATTTTTCGGGGAAATTGCACCCCTCCCACACACCTAAGTTAGAACGCGGGCGAGCCTGTCCCCCCTCCCCCCTCCCCACCCCTAAAATAGATCGCCGGCAATGCCTGCCTAGGATCGACGGACCCAATTCTAAATTCACGCGACATATATGTAGGTAATGTGTAGATGTAAAAGTATGATAAAGTTTATCAAAAAAAGTTGGTAAAAACCAACACGTCGCTAACACTGAACTACTACCTTCGCTCTGGTTTATTATTCTCCTTAGTATTTTGTGTCAAATTTTGACCATAGATTTTACCAACAATATGTTAATGCATGTCAGCAAAAATTATATCGTTGGATTCGTATTTGAACACAGTTTCCAACGGTATATTTTTTGTGACATGCATTGACATTTTGTTAGTTAAATCTATGATTAAAATTTTATACTAAACACGAAAGGGACTAATAAAGGCGGTATCTGACTAGTAGTAACTGGTAGTAATTGATGAAAGAGGGAAGCGGTGACATAGCCACACGCACCAACCTCTGCCGCTTTCTGGTCTGCGTTGCCCCGCCACGCGTCAACTATTGCTGTGCTGTCCACCCCCACCCTACCTCGGAAGTGGAGTCGCTCTCACACCACACCACATCACCACCTCGGCCCCTCCCACATCGCTGCCTCCGCCATCCTCCCACATCGCTAGCTTCCCTCTCACGCTCCGGGCCGAGGAACCCACGAGCGCCAAAGCAGCCAGCTCCCATGGGCCGCGGCCGTGCCAGGAGGCGCCCTCCGACACCCTCCGACTCCTCATCGTCGGACGAGGAGCTCCTGCTGCCGGTCGGCGTGGAATTGGACGATGAGGACGAGGCGGACCATGAGTCGGAGGACGACCACGAGCAGCTCATACTACTTCCGGTCGGCGCGGAGGTGGAGGTGCGCAGCGACGACCCGGGCTTCGCCGGCTCCTTCTACGAGGCCACCGTCGCCGGCCACCTGCTCTCCGGCGGCCGCCGCGGGCGCTACACGGTGGAATACACCACGCTCCTGGCCGACGACGGGGACGACGAGCCGCTCAGGGAGACAGCGGCCGCCGCCAACGTGCGACCGCGGCCACCACCGGTCGAGGAAAGGGATAGGGAGTTCGCGGTCCACGAGATGGTGGAGGCGTTCCACAACGACGGGTGGTGGGCCGGCGTGGTCTCCGCCGTCCTCCCGCGGCCGGTGATGGCCGGGGATCGCCGGCAGCCGAGGGCGTACGTGGTCACGTTCCCCACCTCGCGGGAGACGCTGGAGTTCGGGGAGGCGGATCTGCGGCCGCACCGCGTGTTCGAGGACGGCCGGTGGGTCCCGGCTGCAGAGGTGGTAAGTGGGGTGCCTTCCTCTGTTCAACAATTCACCTACTTTGGGTTGCATTCAGAAGTGTTCGATTAATTTGTTTGTGTATTATGGATAAAAACATTTCACTTTCAGTACAATTTCAGGTGCTTCGAGTGTCCTGTGGGTCTGTCCCCAAATGGATTTGTAGCATGTAACATGTTCTTTATCAATTTTAGACCATGGGTATATTTTGTTTTTGTCGATTGTCTTAACCTTTTTGGATGAATCATAGCTAAATTTTAAAATGGCTATTTTTTCCAAACTTTGGAAATTTAAGTTTACATTTTCTTCAGACAATTCATGGCAACTAGCTTTTTTTCTTGTAAATTTGCTATAATTCATCCAAGAAACGGCAATTAGAAAGTATCAGTTAGTAAAAATGACTTAGCTTTACAGTTCCGTGGCCTGTCGGATGCTGGTTCAAGTGTAAGAAGTGTATAATTAAGGGCCATGAACACGGTTATTTTTTTTCTTTTGGGGAACATGCAGTGAAATCAAACATATTGTAGATTTTCAAACTAATTGCGCTCATATTGAAATTATAATTCCATTTAAAACAGCTCGTGCTGTGCTTGCGCAGTTTCTCATTTGAGATTTTCTGCTGTCTTTATCATCTGAATTGGCGTATCTTCTTGAAGTTACTAATTCCAGCCCACATATTCCTCTTTTGGGCTGTGCTCTCAGACCAGCCATTACCAGTTAAGTGATAATGAATACTGAAATATTAGCACTAGTCCTACATGTTTCTCGAAAATTAATGATGAAAATTTGACATTTTAGCTTACAAATTTGGGGCCTGCCGGACTATACAGCCAAGTATATGCACTGTATGATAATTTGCAGCCTTGAGATAAATGTACTAACTTCAAATTAAAAGGATGTGGGTGGATCATTTAAAATGCATAAAACTTCTCAATTCAATGACTAATCTGCACTCGTTGTGCAGTTATCTCTTTCATTATTTCTGATTCTCTTGTTGTGTGCAGGACAATGGAAGTCCTTTGTTCGGTGAGGGAAACCAAGTTGAAGTGAGTGGAAAATCCTTCGGCGCATCCTGGAGTCCAGCTACTGTTCTTAAAGTGATTGGTGCTACAAATTTTCTAGTAGAGTACATGCATATTGAAAATGACGGGGAATTGGCCACTGAGATTGTCGATTCTCAAGATATTCGGCCAGCACGCGCCATCACCCGTATGGACTCCAAGTACAGATTTTCTCCTTCTTCTCATGTCGAGGTCCATCATGAAGATAGTTGGTGGCCTGGTGTTATTGTTAAGGTTTTAGGTAGTGGAATCAACAAGAAGTATGTGGTGAAATTGAAGAATCACGAGACAGACATGGAAGACGTGCAACCTGTGGATGTTTTGACGGTTCAAAATACGCAACTAAGGCCACGGTTTGACTGGGACGGTAAAAAATGGGTACGCTGCGTGAAAGAGGTACAATTCCTGCATCATCCGTGCTTTGTCTTCTGTCGTTCCTTTCTGTTGTTTTTTTGTTGATTGAAACAAGTATATTATACTTAATTTTAGTCTTTCAGGTTTCAAAAATATTTGACAACATTACCGTAGTACTTTGGCTCCTCTTATCACTACTGTTGCAGCACGCTACTCATTTTATACATCTTCATTGTGCATCGTTTGCATCAGGGCTAACGACACTTTCCATCTGTTGTAAACTGTGATAGACTTAGTCCCTAAATGATGGCCATATATTTATCTTGTATGTTTAGGAAAACAGATGCGCACTTGAAAACACAAGCTTCTGCAAATGAATTAGGAATATGCAAGTTAATTCATAATTGGAATATTATCCCTACTCTACGTTCCAAACATCAATGATGTTATTCAATGTAGCCTCAAAATCTTTATGGTGTACTGATGTGTTGTTTTTTCCTATTTGTTAGCCTTCACACCAAAATTATGTCCATGAGATGCATCCATTTCAGAAATCTTCTCGAAAAAGGCTAGTTTCCGCCTTGTATGATGACTCTGATAAAATCAGTAATGAACGTGATTCTCATCGTGACAAAAAGTTGAAGAATGAAGATGTGATATCAGGAAAAAAATCTCCTCTTTCTCTGTCCATTTGCAATGAGAGCAATGAAATTACTCATAATCAACGGAATGCAGTATTGGCATTACGGTCTAAGCTATCACTTCCTTCACTGCCACCAATGACAGCATTTAACCAGCTGAGTTCATCTTCACTTGCTCCAAGCTGTCATCTGGAACAATCATCCTCTCAGATGATTATCATACCCTATACGCCACAAAGTGGACAGTTACGAGCTTCCTTATTTGGAGAGTTACGGGCTGCTGAAGCTATTGATGAAGAGAGCAACATCATAGCTGTCTCTGAACACTGTAAGTTTTGGATTATTTAACGTCTACTACTGGTACAACACACACTGAAAATACTAACTAGCAAACTTTTGCAGTAGATGAACTGCCTAAGGATGTGACTGCTGGATGCGGAATACTTCCAAAAATAAATATGGCAAGTCACATTGACATCAGAGGTATGTGTTCTGTTTTCCGAACAATCAGCAATATGTACTGATCACAGAAATATCAGCAACATTTCCATTATGTTACTAGCAGGCATGTCATGATACTTTCCGTTTCCAGGTTCACAAGAGGGTAGTGTAATAGATGATCTTCAGCAAGGAGGCTATGTTGGTGAAACTAGTGTTGAGCAGGACACTGGTGGAGAATTATGTCAGAGGTATTTGGCTATGGCTGATAATGCCAACGTTCCTTTGTTGCCTTCAGCAGAGAGTTGTGAAGCTAATTTGCACGACAACCGGCTCTCCAAGGACAACACAGCAGCTTCGGTGGAGTGTGTTACTTGTTATGCTGCTCCAGCCGAGGACTTGTCTCTTATACCTACTTTAGATGGTGTTGTACCATTAGAGTGGGATTTGGAGGTCAATATAACTGAAGATATGGATGAGGCGAACCATCAAGGGAGTGTAGTTGGGTTAGCCAGCAATGGGCATCATAATCAGTATACTAGTGTTCACTGTCCATTCTCAGCCACATCTTTAACTGCACTTGAGGATGACATGATTACCACTGAAAGTCCAAGCGGGGAGTTCTTATGCAGTAGCCAATCCATCGAGAAGTCGACAGTAACTCGGTTGTCTTCTGTTGGCATGAACAATTATAGTGTGACAGAACCTGTCGATGATAGCTTGGCCATAACAAATGGTGTGGAGGGTACACCAGTACCCAGGTATGTTGCAAGCAGAACAAATGATTCTGCCTTTCCCTTGTCGCCGGAATCTCTAGCGGTGCATGAGAGTACCATGGACACGAACAGCCGCCTTTCAGGATCCTTGGCATTCCAGCATCTTCCATTTGTGAAGACCTCCCCAATGTGGGCGCATCTCGAGGCACTGGAAATTTTCAGGAAAGCGCCACAGCGGCCACATTTTCGTCATTTCCAGCAGTATTGTCCAGAGCTCCGCGAAGGGATGGCATTAGGTTTGATGCACTCTTTTGCCAATTTAGCAGAAAGCATAAACATGCTGGATGTTCAGGGTGACAAAGAACTACTACTCGAACAGAAGATGAAGAGCCTCGCTTTGCTCGAGGAGAATGGTTTCGATGTCACGTACCTGAGATCACGCGTGGAAGCTTTACTCAAAGCAGATAATAGTCGCGTCGAAGAGCTGGAGGAGAAGATTGCCCGCATAGAAACCTACGACCAAGAACTCGGCACGCGAGTTCGCGCGCTGGCTATGACAGTCCATCGTCTCGAGCTACATGCATATCTTATGCGCAACATGATGCGGTCTGCCATCACGCGGAAGATGAGCAATGCTGTGAAGATCTCAAGACTCAAAGCAGAAGCAAACGATCTTGAGAGATCGTATCTTTCCAACGCCGCGCCTCGGTGAGTTTGGTCTATGGTGGGAGCATGCACGCACGCTTGTGAATAGGTAGTTACCGCAACACCCAGCTAGTTGTTGTGTAGATACTACTAGTTCGTAGTGCTATCCTGCAGTTCGCCGTGCGACGGGCGAATGGTTGTGTAGATAGTTCGTAGTGCTATATATCCTGCGGTTCGCCGTGCGACGGGCGAGTCTTTTGTGTATGTTGTTGCTCTCGTATGTTACAGGCAGCCATCTGTGGAGTACCGTGTAAGCTGAACCTGGACAGTGTGCTTGGGCTACTGAAGTCACCTTTGGTATTGTGTATATCTCATAGTAGTGTGCTGCTCTGTCTGTGATTCAGCGTCTTCAGCAGCGAGCCAGTCTAGACTGTGGTTATGCTCAAAACATGCATGTTTGGAATTGAATCCTGTCGTCGTCTGAATACCATTTTGTTGACGACTACGGTGGCATGGTTATGGAGGTGGAGCTACCAATTGACGCTACAATAGTTTGTACTTTCCCCTGCTTTCACTTGCGATTATTGCCAAAGAATCTGAGCCAAAGCATTTCCTACAATAATTTTAGCTAATTGGAAATTGCTATGAATGGGTTTTTCTTGATATATTAAAGCTTATGCTGATGTGTATTGGCTTTTCATTTCTTTTCTTTGATGATAGATCAATTAAGCATTATCGGCGGCTTCCACAAGATAAGGTTGCAGGGGTGAACTAAGTTGGGGTTTTGCAGCAATGAGGGTCACGCTAGCAAAGCGCCACTGTCTTACCGTTCACTCCCTTCGTCATCAACCTAAATTATCACCGATATATATCTTGCCTAGCAGAATTCATGTTTATCAGCGATGAGGCAGCGGCGGCTAGCTGAAGAAGGAAAAAAGTTCTTCCTGTCTAGCCCCCGTCCCGGTGGTGCTTCTAGCGTCATAGAAGGGTGTGTGGAGATTTGTCTCCGGTGGATCCCGCGGGATTCGATCGGCGTTTGTCTTCGGTGGATCCACGTGGATCCGGTCTTTGTTCGTGTGTGTTCATGTGTCTATATGTTGGATTCTTTTGATTTGAGCATCTCTTCAACGATGGCGGTTGTTGTTCTGGTGCGCTGGTCCTATAGGGCCTTAGAACAACGACTTCCCGACTGTCTACTCCAACAAGTTTTGCCCGGCTTCAGTGCGGGACTTGTAGTCATCGCTAGGTGGTCTACGGATCTGGATGTAATTTTTATTATTTTCTAGTGTTCGTTGTACTATCATGATTGATGATGAATAGTTTGGAAGTTTACCATAAAAAAATAATTTTCTTTTAAACAAGATAAAATCATAACAACAATATTTTTAATATATCATAAAGATAAAGTAGCCTAGCTCAGGGTAATAAAATCCAATCGTGATCTCACCATGATATATTGTTTCATAAAATACAGTGCCAAGTTCCAGATGCAGTTACGCTTGATTGAAGATATAAAATGACAACACATGTAGAGCTCATACACACATATAAATGGTGGTGTTGAAGTTTAGGTACATGTGTGCAACTTATTGTACCCATTAGTATGTTATATGTGTGCAACTTATTGTACATGTGTGCAACTTATCGTCTGAATACCATTTTGTTGACGACTACGGTGAAGCTACCAATTGACGCTACAATAGTTTTTACTTTCCCCTGCTTTCACTTGCGATTACTGCCAAAGAATCTGAGCCAAAGCATTTCCTACAATAATTTGAGCTAATTAGAAATTGCTATAAATGGGTTTTTTCTTGATAAATTAAAGCATATAATTCTTGATTCTGGCTTCTTGAGTCGTGGGCGCAATGGGTCGTCTAGTACGATAGAGCTATACCCATACTTAGTATACATTTATCGACAAAAGGGCAATGTATTAATATCAAGATAATTTCAGTTACAACCAGCCTCTATAATAACATAATATCAATACCTCCTGAGACATCGATAAAGCTAACACCGCCAACGACTTGCAACATACTAGCAGTAACACCATTCATCGTCTTTTGACTACAAATGCGGCACAAGAAAGATTCTTCGAAAAGAATCCCCTCCAAACTGGCAACAACAAGCAAACGCCGCCCACAAAGGATTGAAGCACTATGGGTCCACATTATCCGTGTTAATAACTATCTTTCCTAGACACTTCATTTTTATTTTATTTTGAAAAGGAGGATGCCCCCGGCCTCTGCACCTAGACGATGCATGTAGCCACTTTATTAATTATTCATAAAGATCTTACAAAGTAATACATCAGTATGTCTGATGCCACCATCTCGGCAATATCTATCACCACCCCTATCCATTTGATGAAGGGGTGTCAATAGTCCGAGCCGAATATCAAACAGACTTCGCACCAAAGACTAACATCTAAAGCAGGAGGCCCCAACCAAACCACTTGCCGGTTCTGCGCACAGACCGGTCCGGCGCCTCTCAGCGGCGGCCGCCGCCGCCTTCCGTCGATCCATCTTCAGAGCAGGGACTGGCGCATCGACCTTGCCAAGCCTGTCGTCGACGCCACCACGACGCCAGACAGCGTCGTCCTCCTGCGCGAGTCCGTCGACCCGCATCGGACACCGATACTCCACTACGCCACGCCACCGATATCCATCGTTCTCGATGCGGATGATGGAAGACCGCTCCACCTATGGGCCCTTCCAGTCATCACCTGCTCCAAAATGATGCCCCCAGAAGGGAAAACGACATCGAAGATGCCGTCATCGTCCGATCCGGGAAGACCCAGATCTAAGGTTTCCCCCCGAGCTTCTCGAGCGTGATGCCGCAACCTGCAACAACGATGCCTCGAGAAGGGAACGACGTCATAAGATGATGTCACATGATCATTGCCTTGTTGAGATGATGTCACATGATGGTGAGGTTAAAACAACAACTGTACGTGATGGTTATAAGAAACTAAGGTTAGTAACTTACAAAACAACAACCATGGTGGGTTCTTACACATGTAAGTTATTTGAGACACATTGTAGCTCGTGTCGTAATCTCATCCATGTCCTAAGAGTTGCCTAGCTAGATGAACTGCCAAGCCTCTATTTACTCAAAAGGCTTAGAAATGATTATAAAACTGAGCTGGTCTTTCATGAGGATGGCATTTTATTGGAAGCTAATGAGAAGAGTTCAGTTGATCCGGCGATAAAAATGGTTCATTTCAGAAACATGTAAGAAGATGGAAGAACTTTTAATTCAAGTGAAGCAATCTCAGGCTGGCATTCAATTCTTGGGAGATGTCATTTTCACACTTGGAGAGCAGTTTTCTACCCAAGTTCCATCGAAATAACAAACTCAAACTGAAGAATTAGAAGAATTTCTAGCTTGTTCCATTCGAAGTGAGGTAGACATCCATCCTCCAAACGATAAGGTGTCGGATTAAAAGACTTAATGGATATAGAGATAAGGGTGGAAAAGCAGAGCAAGAAAGAGAAGAGCAAGAACAAAAACGATAGCCACACTTGTCCTAAGGAAGTGTAGAAGACATAATTAAGGTACATTCCTCTGGACTTAGTTCAGAGAATAATTCTAAAAATTTGCTTGCTTATAAATATAACATGCACTACTGTTTCATACTCCCTCCGTTCCTAAATATTTGTCTTTCTAGAGATTTTAAATGGTCACCACATACGGATGAATATAGACATATTTTAGAGTGTAGATTCATTCATTTTGTTCCGTATGTACTCACTATTTGAAACCTTTAGAAAGACAATTATTTAGGAACGGAGGGAGTAGATTATTGTGATATTGGTTTTAAAATATGAGGGATATGGGGATGTGGCTCACACAATTAGACAATAAAGTAGGGAACATGGTGAACGACGCGCCTGGTCAGTGCTGACCGGGTCAAAATTAGACAATCATGGTGCACTATTTGATACGGCCCCACACTTAAAAAAGAAAGCCTCAAACTTGGAATCTCATATGCTAGTCGTCGGTCTTCACGTGCCAAGAACTAGCGGTACAGTACACTGAATGCTAACCACCAAAGGAGGAGTTATCCTGTCCCTGTCCACGCACTGATTAGTCTTCCCACTCACTATGTATCGTACGTAATCTTGCATTTCTTTTCTTTCCATCCACAAAAAACCAGAGTCTCGATCTGCATCGGCACCAACCACGGCGACGACATGCGCGCCGACGGCAAGCCCCACGCGGTGTGCGTCCCGTACCCGGCGCAGGGGCACGCCACCCCGATGATGAAGCTGGCCAAGGTCCTCCACTCCAGGGGCTTCCACGTCACCTTCGTCTACACCGAGCACAAACACCGGCGCCTTGTCCGCTCCCGCGGCGCCGGCGCCGTCGCGGGCCTCCCGGACTTCCGCTTCGCCACCATCCCCGACGGCCTGCCGCCGTCCGACCCAGACGCCACCCAGGACCAGGCGTCCATCTGCCACTCCACCACCACGACCTGCCTCCCCCACCTGAAGAGCCTGCTTGGCGGCCTCAACAACACCGCACCGGGGACGCCGCGGGTGACGTGCGTCGTCGCGGACAGCATCATGAGCTTCGCGGTGGACGCCGCTGCGGAGCTCGGCGTGCCGTGCGCGCTGTTCTGGACCGCCAGCGCGTGCGGTTACATGGGCTATTACAACTTCCGGTTCCTGGTAGATCAGGGCCTTACTCCTCTCAAAGGTACCTCTGTCACAGCCAAGATTCTAGTATTTTGAGATGTGTAACAAGTTAACAACGAACAAGTAACAAACAATGTTCCTTTTGATGAGCAGGTGAAGAGCAACTGACGAACGGCTACTTGGACACGCCGGTGGCACAGGCTCTCGGGATGAGCAAGCACATGCGCCTCCGCGACTTCCCGTCCTTCATCCGCACGACGGACCCGGACGACATCCTGCTCAACTTCATGATACACGAGCTAGAGCGGGCGAGCCGTGCGGACGCCATCATCGTCAACACCTTTGACGAGTTCGAGCAACCGGCACTCGACGCCATGCGCGCCATCCTCACCCCGCCAGTCTACACCATCGGCCCGCTCAACTTTGTTGTGGAGCAGCTAGTCCCCGACGGCGGCGATGGCAGCGTCCCCCTCGCTGCGATTCGCCCCAGCCTTTGGAGGGAAGACCGGTCCTGCCTAGAGTGGCTCCGCGGCAGGGAGCCCCAGTCCGTGGTGTACGTCAACTTCGGGAGCATCACCACCATGACCAGCCTTGAGCTGGTGGAGTTCGCCTGGGGGCTGGCCAACTGCGGCTACGACTTCCTCTGGATCGTGAGGAACGACCTGGTGAAGGGTGACGCCGCAGTGCTGCCCCCGGACTTCGTAGAGGCGACCAAGGGCAGGTGTTTCTTGGGGAGCTGGTGCGAGCAGGAGGCGGTGCTGCGGCACGAGGCCGTGGGCATCTTCCTGACGCACTACGGGTGGAACTCCATGATGGAGGGGCTCAGCGCCGGGCTGCCGATGCTGGGCTGGCCCTTCTTCGCCGAGCAGCAGACCAACTGCCGCTACGCGTGCGTGGAGTGGGGCGTTGGGATGGAGGTCGGCGACGACGTGCGCCGGGAGGTGGTCGAGGAGAGGATAAGGATGGTGATGGGTGCTGACGAGGTGGGGAAGGAGATGAGGCGGAAGGCGATGGAGTGGAAGGAGATCGCCGTCCGTGCGACGACGCAACCTTGTGGCAGATCGTTCGCCAACCTTGAGGTTCTGTTCAAGAATATACAAGCACCACCGTTGGATCGTCCTTCTCCCGCGGCCGTGCAAACAGGATATCAATTTTGGGTCTGTCTATGTCACATCTAGATGTGAGATATTATCTCACATCTAACTCCCTCTCACATCTAATTCCCTCGCCTTTGATTTTTAGGCATTTAGAGTTCAAAAAAGGTACGATTTGGACCTGCTCTACAAGCTCTGGATTTGAAACATACTTTTCTCTTCCTGGAATCATATGATTGTGGAGACACTCAGACACTACACATGCAGCGTTTTCTCATGTTGTTTCTTCCAAGGGGCTTGCTTCGGTAG
>NC_057797.1:16079965-16085662 GCF_018294505.1 Triticum aestivum
GAAGAAACGTATGCCCACCTCCTATCATACCGTATAGACCGACGTTCGTATACCTTAACGAATAAAAAAAACCGCCGCACGTGTAGAGGAAAAAAGTCAGCTGCACGATCTTCTCGCCCGCCCGACGATCACGCACGTCGATCACGCCCAGTTTCCAACTGTGCGATCGCACGCCGCCGACTGAACCCCATCTGACGCCGCATCTGAACATCGCCGCGGATCCGTCCCGCGTCGACCTACGCCGGCGACGTCTACACGGCGGCCCTCGTCTTCCACGTCGCCGCCGTCTTCCATCTAACCCTCGCCTTGCACGTCGCCGTCGGACGGCTTGACCGCGCTGTCGTCCGCACGCCGCGGATCCGGCCCTGCGTCGACCTACGTCGGCGACGTCTACACCGCGACCCTCGTCTTCCACGTCGCTGCCGTCTTCCTTCTAACCCTCGTGTTGCACGTCGCCACTGTTTACTCCGCGGCCGAAGGTTTGCCATCTAATCTCCTCGTCTAAACCTAGCATGCTAGATGATATGAGTCACACATAGTGATCTAGGGTTTATGGTTGAGTAAACATGCCGTCGCACGGCGCCTCCCCGGACGACCGCATGTTGTAGGCAGATAGAGTTGCAGTCGGGCATGATCCACAGTACAAACTTAACACGTTATGAACTCACAATCCTATGCAGTTTGGTCAGTTAGGCGTGTTGTCATGGATGAACAAACCGCATTGACGGGGGATGATAATGGTACTAATAAGGCGACTCGGAATGACAACGATATTTTTAATGAAGATGATGACAGCAGCGACAACGATTCCGTGTCGTCATTTGATATCCTGCCTCCGGAGGATTTTGATCATAATGAACATGGCGCAAATAGTGAAAACGTAAGTGTTGTATATTTTGATTTCATGTTTGAACCTGCAATGTATGGCATGGCTAACTATTTCTCTATGTATATGAATTTGCAGGAAGATGTGGATGTTGACAATGTGGAAAATAGTTTACAGGAATCATTCGCGGATAACTTGAGCCAGGTTCGTAGATAGATGTTGTACATCGATGAATATTATGAATTAAATGATAGTAGTTAACATATACATTTTCATATGAATTTTGTAGGAGGAGTCAGATGGTAGTAGCGGTGATCACGATGAGGGGGAGATCGACATTGAGGAGGCTCGAAGGCAGCAGCAAATGGTGGATACACATTGGAAGGTGATGGCTATGACCTTTCGGTCGCAAGGTGATGCATACATATTCTATAACAATCACGCCAAAGAGAACGGGTTTAGCATCAGAAAACAGAAAGTCAAAAGAGGTGCTTCAGGAATGATACGGTACCGGAGATTTCTTTGCTCCAGGGCAGGTAGAAGGCAGAGCAAGTTTATAACCATGGAGGGCCGCAAGCGCAGGCTTAGACCGGAGACTCGTTGCGATTGCGGTGCACATATGGTGGTGAAGCTGGACAGAGAACGTGGTGTTTGGTTTGTCGCGTCATCCGTGGATGACCACAACCACGCGATGGCTAGGCCCGACGAGGTTTGTTTTCTGTGGTCTCACAGACGGATTGGAGCAGGCACGAGGGCAGAGATATTGGCGTTGGAAGCTGCCGGGATAAGAAAGCATATAATAATGGACAACTTTATCAGCAGATACGGTTCGTACGATAAGTGCGGGCTTATCAGGAGGGATATTTACAATCTTTGTTGCAGAGAAAAAATGAAGCTCACAGCAAAAGGAGACGCAGAGACGGCAGTTGGCATTATGAGGAGCAGGAAGGAGAAGGACCCTGAGTTTTTTTTTGAGTATGTGCGTGACAAGGAAGGGCGACTGAAGAGTATGTTTTGGTGTGATGCACAGTCACGGAGGGACTATCAGGACTATGGAGATGTGGTTGTCTTTGATAGCACTTATAAGATGAACAGGTATGGTATGCCGTTCGTCCCCTTTGTCGGAGTTAACAACCACCGTTGCACCACAGTGTTTGGATGTGCCATAATTGCTGACGAGACGGAAGGGACATATGTGTGGCTGCTGCAGACATTTATGAAGGCAAACTGCCAGGTGAAGCCAAAGTCAATAATCACAGATGGTGACGCTGCAATGATCCGGGCTATTCGGACTGTGCTTTCAGATGTTTTCCATCGTCTTTGCTCCTGGCATATCGAGAAAAATATGCAGAGGCACCTGCATTACAAGTCACTGGATGAGTTCAGATCGCTCCTATACTATGCCACCTCTCAAGCGAACTTTGAGCAGAGATGGACCGCTTTCTATAATAAGTGGAAGACGGATAGAACTAAAGAGTGGCTTGACAGGATGTACAGGAAGAAGAGACTTTGGGCAGCTTCTTATCTTTTCGATGGTTTTTTCCTTGGTATGCGAAGTAACCAGCAAAGCGAAAGCCTGAACTCCTGCCTTCACCTACACCTGGACTACGGTATGACAATAGTTGATTTGGTTGTGCATTATGAGAACTGTATAGTTCGCCTGCGTGAGAATGAGGCATACGATGACTATGAGGCACACCAAAAAGAACCACCGTCAGTTACTGAATATAAGGCACTTGAGGAGCATGCCGCCAAAGTATTCACACCTGCAAATTTTTACATCCTGCAAGATGATTTGCACAAGATGGGTCGGCTGGAGATATTTGAGACGCTCGTGGGAATTGAGCGTCAGACATATATGGTGACATGGAAGGATAACCACAAGTTCATGTATAATGTTGTTCATGAACCAGGTAACTCAGAAGAAACTATAACATGCACTTGTCTTAGGATGGTTCGGAAAGGCCTGCCATGCAAACACATTCTTTTTGTTCTCCATCATCTGAGCATAACTGAAATACCAAAGTGCTGTGTCCTTCATCGGTTGTCAAAAAATGCGAGAGATGGATTGCCTGTGCAGCGGAAGAGTGATATGTTTGGATGGGGTTGGTCAGGGGCATTAGAGAGAGACCGGTACAGTCAATTAAGCATAAAAACCGCAGAGGCAGCTCATGTTGCAGCAAATGATCCCTTCTTGTTTGACGAGTTGATGAAGTGTCTGGAGAACATAATAGCGCAGAAAAAGATACCGGAGGAGGAACTTATAGGAAGTAGAAGGTATGCTAAACTCAAGAAGGAGGCAAGTCAAGCGCAACAAGTTGAGCCTGGTATTGGTGATCCTGAGAAAATTTCGACGAAGGGTGCACCTAAGAAGGGGCGGTCAAAGGGGGGCCCCGATGTTACAAAGAATGGTAGGCCAAAAGATTTTACAGAGAAAAAAAGTGGTCCTTTGTGCAGTCTGTGTGGTCTACCAGGTCATAACAAGGCTACATGTCGGAAAAACCAGAAGTAAGATGCTACCTTATAATTTTTTGTTATGTTGGTACTTCGGTTTTACAAACTATATTTTCTCACCCATATTTTTATGTTATGTTTAGGAATTGGGCGTAGAGAAGCATCTTGCTATGTTGGAAGAATAAAAACGGTCACATTAGTCTAGTCCGAATAAACTATGTTGTTACTTGTTCGTACTTGTGTGGCAGAAAACCTTATGTCTCGATTTATTTATGTTTGATGAAAGTACTTATGTGAACATATGTGATATGACACATCATATTAGTTTAATGAATTGCCATCTTATTTGTACTGCTGTGTGAAAGAGTTTACAGTTTTGTTATGCTGCGATTTTCTTACTGTACGTGTTGCAAAAAACATGGCCGACAGTCATGCAAAAAAACATAGCCGACCGTGGTTGTGCAAAAAAATGCCCGACCGGTTGCTGGACCGCAAGTTGGGCTATATTCCCACCCCAAATCGAGCCAAGGAGGCGACTCGGGAGGTCCATATAAATCCCATTAAGGGCCCAGCAGCTGGGTCCAACGGGGAGGCGGTTTCAAGCAACGGTAGCAGAGGAGTTCGACTTGTGTAGCACGCCGGCGTATTTAAGCTGGTCCTCACCCCCGTCAGCTTCCGAGGTGGGACTAAACTCGTTCGTCGGGCGCGCGAGGCGACGGAGACTGGGGCGGGGACGGGCGAGGCTGGGCCTGTCCTACTGGGCCGACATGGGCCGGCCGGCGACGTTGCAACAAATGGAGCCTCGTCAGCGTTGTGTTGATATTTAGTCCCATCTCGACAACGGAAGGGCGCACCGACCGGCTTAAATAGCCTCGTCGGCTGTCTCTCTCGAACTCCTCTGTTACAAGCTCGTTGTCAGCCCCCGTTGGCCTAGTTGTGGGCCCTTGTGGCGTCCGCATCGACCGCCGAGTCGCCCACATTTGGGTTGGATGCACAGTTATGTGTCCACAATGAATGTCGGGCCGTTTCTTTTTCTAATCAAAATTATTTTAGCAAACGAGAAGGCGTCCGCCTGTGCATCTAAGAACGAACAAACGGCGACTGGCATTATCAGCACATAATAATATTGCACATACAGCCAGCCGTCAGCTTAACATATATAGTTGGAAAATAAAAATTGTAGCTAGTACCGACGACGGCACCTTTATTTAGTTGCGGACGTGCATAATCATGCCCATTACAATAAGAAATGTCATATTGTTCCTAGTGCCTTCAACGGCACGTTTATTTAGTTGCGATAATAAGAAAAAGAATGTTCTTATAGCCAAAAATCCATCAATAAACTCATTTCTTGTCCATGATCTTCAAAATCTTCTCTTTCACAGTTTCCATCGTGTTGCACTCTGAAAAAAGTATTTCAGCTAGAATGCGTCCCCTTGAAGCATTCACCTCAGCTTGATCAAACTCAGATATCCATTCATCTCCGTTCCAGTTTTGAATGCATTTCACCACAAAGAGACCACAAGAAACTCTGTAAAAAATCTCGAGTTAGGCATTGCTGTGTAAGAGAAGTACTAAGAACTTGAACAGTTGAACATACCCATCCTTTTGTAACGGCATATCGTACTCATTTATCGGCCACGAAGATACGTCTGGATATTCCGTTTGTACAAGGGAGTTCACCTCCAAGGTATCTTTAGCTATTTCTGCCCTCTGAAATATAAATGTGAAATTCATATGAAGTACATAACTAATTATCTTGTTACATGTAAAGAAAGAAGCTTACCAGCTGCCTTATTTTTTTAAGAACTGCCTTGCTGCATTTACCAGCCATTCTAATTTAGTCCCACCTCGGCAGCTGAAGGACGTCCAGACCAGTTTATATAGCCGCCTCCGATAGTCCATGCATGGTCATATCTTATATTGTGATATGACTTTACACAACTGTCCGGCAGTACATTGTCTGATAGTGTACTGACAGTGTACTGCTCGGCAGGTATGTAAAGTCAAATCACAGTATTAAATATGTTTATTTTGTCATTTTGTTTATTTTTTTAATTTCAAACGGAAAACAAATTTTTTAAATATGGTCCCTAACAACGGACTAATTTTTTAAATATGGTCCCTAACTACGGACTTTTTCCACACGTTGCCATCACCATCCACAGCACCCACGCCAATTCTCGTATTTTTCCGGCGCTCGGCGCATTTTCTAGGGTTTTCCACGTCGAAAATCATGAAAACACTGCCCGGACGTGACGCAACGTTCGTTTTGTGTCCGTTTTCGTTCCAACCTTGCGTGGGGCCCTGCGTTGGCCGTGCCCACATGTACGCACAGTTTCGTGCGATTGCATGCATGCGATCACGTAGCCCCAGTGCAACCAGCTACTCCTCGGTCTGCCGGGGAGTGGGTTATC
>NC_057797.1:16086352-16093195 GCF_018294505.1 Triticum aestivum
CCCGGACGTGACCCAACGTTCGCTTTGTGTCCGTTTTCGTTCCAACCTTGCGTGGGGCCCTGCGTTGGCCGTGCCCACATGTACGCACAGTTTCGTGCGATTGCATGCATGCGATCACGTAGCCCCAGTGCAACCAGCTACTCCTCGGTCTGCCGGGGAGTGGGTTATCACTACGGACTATTTTCTACTCCGTCAAACGTCATGAAACTTTTTCCACACGTTGCCATCACCATCCACAGCACCCACGCAATTCTCGTATTTTTCCGGCGCTCGGCGCATTTTCTAGGGTTTTCCACGTCGAAAATCACGAAAACACTGCCCGTAGGTCTACATTCGGGATGCGTAGGTCTACATTCGGGATGCGTAGACACTCGCAAAATTTTGTTCTGTTACATGCATGCAATCACGTACTTTAGCGTCCTTACTATTTTATTATGTAGTCGTGTACAAATTAATCATCAAATCAAAACTCTCGAATGAAATGGACAAAATAAATTTCACATAAATTTCATTCAACATAGATAAAATATTTTACATAGTCGAGCGAACTCGATGATTACCAGTTCATACATAAAGTCTACTACTTAGGCTTACAACGACATAACTAAATTAAATTAAAAACACTGTAAAAAACTACTCGTCGTCGCTATCAACGAGATCGATCACGGCCGGGCCGTCGCCGCCGTCATCATCGCTGCTGGAACGGTTCGCGAGGTCGTCCCAGTCCACCGGATCGTCGTCGGGATCCTCCTCCTCCCCCGGCGCCTGCTGCCACTCCGCCGGCGCCTGCTGCCACTCCTGCCGCCACTCCTGCGGCACCTGCTGCCACTCCGGCGCCGCCATCGCCGCCTGCTGCGCCGCCTCGGCCGCCTGGATTGCGGCCGCAATCTCGGCGGCCTCCGCCGCCTCCGCCGCCGCCGCTGCAGCCTCGGACGCCCGTACGGCTACGTGGTACCCCGGCGTATCATCCGGATCGCCGTCCTCGCGGAGGATGACCTGCTCCGGCGTCAAGTCTATCCCCGGAGGGGAGGGTGGGGCGGCCGGCGCGGGCGCCGGTGCCGGGTGCACACCCTGGCCGCCGCCACGTCTGCGGCGATCGTGCGGTGGAGGCGGTGCGTGAAGACGGCCGCTGCGGCCCGTCAGGTCGGGGGTCACGCCGGCCGCCGCAAGCCGGAAGGCAGCCATGACCTCCCAATAATCCTTCCCGCACCAAAAATTCCTGCGGCCTTCGATGTTGTGCCGGCCGCCGATGTGGTTGCGGAGCTCCTCCTCCGTCGCGCCGGGACCCGGCGTCGCGAAGCCGTCCGCGTCGATCTTCCAGTTGCGTGGAAGACGACAGCCCGGCGGCACGGGGAGGCAGTAGCGGTGGAGCTCCTCCGTCTCCGGCACTCCTATGCTCGTCGGCCATGCGCCGGGGACGTCGTCGTCGGCGCCGCCGCCGCCTGTGCTGCTGCTGCCGCGGAAGGCCATCGGGTGCGGGGAGGTGGCGGGGCGGGGAGGTGGCGGGCAGGCTGCAGCGGGTGTCGGTGGGACGGGTGTGGGCGTCGGAGGGAGGGCGTGGCGTTTTATAGCGGGGCGGGGCGGGGAGGAGGCGGGCAGCGGCAGCGGGGCTATTAACGCCGGCGCGTTAATGACCGCGCGGCAGGCGAGGCGACTGCTTTCACCCTCGGGCGTCGCGAACGACGCATCCGGAGGGGGCAGGCCAGGCGGCGGGGCCTGTCGGCTGGCTGGCAGGCGGGCTGCGGCAAGAAGTCGACGTTTCGCACAGGAAGAGGTTCGCGTGGGCCGGCCCATTCGCTGTCCTTCGCCGAATGGAAGAGATGCCAAAAATAAAGGGCACGGCAGTTACGGAATCGAACCCGCGATCACTTCATGTGCACGCTATGCCCTAGCCACTCCACCAGGTCAGCTATTTCTGAAAGAGTGGCAACGCCAATATAAAAATACCAAAGAGAAGTAGCAGAAAAAAACACTTGCGGTCGAGGGATTGAACTTGCAGGTAGCATTTTTATAATTTGCGACCTAATTTTTAAAAACATTAACCTTTTTTCAATTTGTGCACAAATTTTAAAAAACTGTAATGTTTCTTCAATATGCGAACAACTTCAGAAAAAGGAACTTTTTTAAAAAATTAGCAAACATTATTGAATTTTGAACAAAAATTAAACATGAGAACATTTTTTTGCACATGTGAACAAATTTTGAAACCAAAAATATTTTTTTAATTTGTGAACAAATTTGAATAACAGGAAGAATTCTTGAAATTCCTGAACATCTTTGAATTTGTGAACAACATTTGGAACACTTTTTTGAAATTCCCAAAAAATTTGTATTTGCGAAGAAAATTTAAACATGCGACATTTTCTGAATTTGTGAACAAATTTTGAAACTGGGATTTTTTTTGAAACAAAACAATTTTTGGTTTGTGAAATAACATAAAGAGGTGAACAATTTCTGAAACGAAGCGAACAACTTTTTCAAGCATGAACATTTTTTGAATCTTTAGAACAAATTTCGAAATGGAGAACAAATTTGGAAGCACGAACATTTTTTGAATGTTGAGAACAAATTTTGAACACAGAGAACAATTTTGAAAAATCCCGAAAAAAATTGGAAGCGCGGACATTTTTTGAGTGGGTGAACAAAAAATTGAAATCCGGTACATTTTTTGAATTTCGAAAGTTTTGAACTTTTTTGTGTAACGAGGACAATTTTTGAATTTTGAGAACAATTTTTCAAAATCTGAACATTTTTTGGAAACACGAACAAAATTTTGAATATTTTCAGAAAAAAATGAAAAAAAGGAGAAGAAAATAAAAAGAAAGAAAAGAAACAGAAAAAACGAAAAAAAAGGAAAGAAAAAGAACAGAAATAACTATAAACGAAAAGAAGAAAGAAAATAAAAAAGAAAACCAGAAAACCCGGTTCAAGAACCTTCTGGAAGGTTCCCAAAACCGGCCAGGAAGCATCCAGAAAGTTCACAAAAACGAAAAGAGATCCAACGTGAAAAACAGCTAACTGGGCCGGCCCAGTTACTATCGAACCTTTGGGGACCTGTGCGGTAGGTCGACAATTCGCCGCAGAATGCGGCGAATAGGGTTTTCCCAAAGTGGTTTCCAAGGAAATCGCTAGCGCTGCTAGCCACTTCAACTAAGTCGCATGACAGTTGCAAGTAGTAGGGCCGATTTTCTTTATTTTTTTCTTTTTTCATTTGTTTTGCTTCTTTTCTTTTTTTTCTTCTGTTTCTTTTCACTCTTTTTTTGTATTTTCTTTCTTTGTATATTTCATTTTCTTTTTTCTTTTATTTATTGTGGTTTATTTCTTCGGATTTATTTTTTCTTTTTTGTTATTATTCTACAAACTTTTTAGTGTCAACAACATTTTCTAATAGACGTGTAACATTTTTTCAATACAAATTAAACATTTTTGTAATACATGGTCAACATTTTTTCTATACCCATTTTAAACATTTCTCAATCCATTATTAAAAAAATTCAAATACAAGATTAATTTTTTTCAAATACAAGATTAACATTTTCTGAATGCATGGTCAACATTTTCCTATACATTTTTCAAATACTTTAGCTACGTTTGATCGCCGACCTGTGGCATGATGATCGGCGAACTTGTGTTGTTTTTTAAGACGGGAGAGAGAACTTTGCATTTTTGTGCGTTTGGGGGCCGAAACTTGGGGGTGCGGCTGGAACTTGATCTTCCCTAGACAAAAGAACCGCCGGCGCAAACGGGCAAAGCCCTTCGCCGGGTGCGCTGGGAGGCCAAACGGGTGGAGATGCTGTAAATGGATTTGCTCCAGCCTGCGATTATTGATGTCCATATGCAAGTGGCCGGGACATCACCTTTTGTTTTTCACCGTGTCCCTACTGCTGCTGCCCACAGTCATCTATATGCACATGCCTTTTCCCGTCGCGGTATCTGCGGGACACGTAACAATGGGACAAGACGGGGTGTGCTCACGACAGAAGATAGCGCCTGTTTATTCGTGTGATCCCATCCTGCCGTCTCTTATTTCTTCCCGTGGCCTTGTTTATCTTTATCAAGCATGTCAAGGGAAATATAATACTACACTAAAACAGAAGAGAAATTTTGCCAACAAATCAGAAACATTTATTGAAAGTAGGGGCAAATTTTGTTGAATGTTCGAAAAGTTATGAGAATATTTCTATCATGCGTTGATTTGGATCCCCATGCCCCTCACAAACTCTACCCAACATTCCTCTGCGGTCAGCACAATACATCCTTGAGCAGGCTCTCAAGGTTGGCCAACGACCTGCCATCAGGTAGCACCGTGGCACGGACGGCGATGTTCTTCCACTCAACCGCCTTCCGCCTCATCTCCTTCCCCACCTCGCCACCACCCATCACCTCCCTTATCCTCTCCTCGACCACCTCCCGGCGCACGTCGTCGCCGACCTCCATCCCGACGCCCCACTCCACGCACGCGTAGCGGCAGTTGGTCTGCTGCTCCGCGAAGAAGGGCCAGCCCAGCATCGGCAGCCCGGAGCTGAGCCCCTCCATCATCGAGTTCCACCCGTAGTGCGTCAGGAAGGCCCCCACAGCCTCGTTCTGCAGCACCGCCTCCTGCTCGCACCAGCTCGTCAAGAAACACCGGCCCTTGGTCTCCTCCAGGAACTCCGGTGGCAGCACGGCGGCGTCGCCCTTCACCAGGTCGTTCCTCACGATCCATAGGAAGTCGTAGCCGCAGTTGGCCAACCCCCAAGCGAACTCCACCAGCTCTTGGCCGGTCATGGTAGTGATGCTCCCGAAGTTGACGTACACCACAGAACGGGGCTCCCTGCCACGAAGCCACTCTAGGCAGGACCGGTCTTCCCTCCAAAGGCTGGGGCGAATCGCGGCGAGCGGGGCGCTGCCATCGCCGTCGGGGACCAGCTGCTCTACAACAAAGTTGAGAGGGCCGATGGTGTAGACTGGCGGGGTGAGGATGGCGCGCATGGCGTCCACCGCCGGCTGCTCCAGCTCGTCAAAGGTGTTGACGATGACGGCGGCTGCACGGCTCGCCCGCTCTAGCTCGTGTATCATGAAGTTGAGCAGGATGTCGTCCCGGTCCGTCGTGCGGATGAAGGACGGGAAGTCCCGGAGACGCATCTGCCTGGTCATCCCGAGAGCATTTGTCACCGGCGTGCCCAAGTAGCCATTCGTCAGTTGCTCTTCACCTGCTCATCAAACGGAACATTGGTTGTTA
Organism: Triticum aestivum; assembly: GCF_018294505.1. NCBI lineage: Eukaryota > Viridiplantae > Streptophyta > Magnoliopsida > Poales > Poaceae > Triticum > Triticum aestivum. Next base: position 16,091,574 of record NC_057797.1, read on the forward strand.
CTTGCTCGCTGATAACTTGTTACACATCTCAAAATACTAGTAGAATCTGGGGTATGACAGAGAGGTACCTTTGAGAGGAGTAAGGCCATGGTCTAGGAGGAACCGGAAGTTGTAGTAGCCCATGTAACCGCAGGCGCTGGCGGTCCAGAAGAGCGCGCACGGCACGCCGAGCTCCGCCGCGGCGTCCACCGCGAAGCTCATGATGCTGTCCGCGACGACGCACGTCACCGGCGGCGTCCCAGTTGCACGGTTGTTGTCGAGGTCGCCGAGCAGGCTCTTCAGGTGGGGGAGGCAGGTGGTCGTGGTGGAGTGGCAGATGGACGCCTGGTCCTGGGTGGCATCGGGGTCGGACGGCGGCAGGCCGTCGGGGATGGTGGCGAAGCGGAAGTCCGGGAGGCCAGCGACAGCACCTGGGCCGCGGGAGCGGACGAGGCGCCGGTGGTTGTGCTCGGTGTAGACGAAGGTGACGTGGAAGCCCCTGGAGTGGAGGACCTTGGCCAGCTTCATCATCGGGGTGGCGTGCCCCTGCGCCGGGTACGGCACGCACACGGCATGGGGCTTCTCATCGGCGCGCATGGCGTCGCCGGAATGGCGCCGATGCAGATCGAGACTGTGTTTTTTTTCTGGTAGGAAAGAAATTAGAAATGCAAGCTTACGTACGGTGCGGAGTGAAAGTGGGAATACAAATCAGCGCGTGGACCGCGTGGACAGCGACAGGATAACCTTCCCCGCAAAGAGAAGGGACAGGATAACCTTCCCCGCGTGGTCGTTAGTATTCAGTATACTGTAACGCATCATGACTGACGACAAGCATGTGAGACTTTCATTCTAAAGTTTACGGCCTGCTTGTAGCCCCTAAAAAAAGTGATGCATTTATTTCTAAATACAAGTCTTTTTATAGATTCTAATATAGACTATATAAAGAGCAAAATCAGGGCCGGTCCTGAGATTTTGGGGGCCCGGGGCGAAACTAAAATTTAGGGGCCCTTAATACTAGTAGGAGGTGCATGCTTTGCATGCATATTTTGTTTTGCGCAAATGGTTTGCATGGATATAACTATACTATCAGTTCTCCGTGTTTAATTCGTGAATGATTTTGAAAAAATATAGTTTTTTTCGGAAGAATAGATTCTAAAAGGCACAAAGACAAAATTAGAAAATGTGTGGTACATATCATAACTTTATTAATTTTACAGGAATCCAAAAATCTTGAATTTGCAATGATGTGAGCGAATGCGCATACGATCACATAAGACAATCTGTAAGACTACTAAACTCAAATGAAGATAAAATGTAGAAGAAATCCTGCAATGATTTGTCTGGGAATATTTCAATCCACTGGTAGAAAAAGAGGCTTCCGTCCAGCCCCATTAGTCGCGGAACTGTAGGAACCGCGACTAATGAAGTCTTTAGTCGCGGTTCGGCAGACGAACCGCGACCAAAGGCCTGGGCCCAGGGCGCTCGGTGGCCAGCTGGTGCACGTGAGGGGCTTTAGTCGCGGTTGGCCAGGCCAACCGGGACTAAAGGTCCTCAGGCTGGCCCGAAGGCCTTTAGTCGCGGTTGGCCAGGCCAACCGGGATTAAAGGTTAGACCTTTAGTCCCGGTTGGTCTGGACAACCGCG
>NC_057797.1:16093324-16157537 GCF_018294505.1 Triticum aestivum
GGGGATCGCCTTTTCAGTTTTAGAAAAAACAAAAGAAAATTATGGAAATGTCAAAAAAATAAAATAAAATAAGTTTTCCATGTGATATGTGGTCTAGTTGTTGGGAAAATTTGGAAATATGAATTTCGACTTCATTTGCAAAATCTCGCGAGAATTTGTAAAAATGGGCATAACTTTTGCATACTAACTCGGATGAAAAAGTTTTATATATGAAATATCATCTACTCGAAAAGTTACATCCGAATTTAACCGGGGGAACCCCGTTAAACATTTTTAAAATCCCCAAAAACCTAACAGAAAAAAAGTTACGGGGCTTTTAAGTTCTGAAGAGGCAAAAAAATTCAAATAAATTCAAATTGAGGTCAAACTGTGGTCAAACAATGGTCAAACTAATTATTCTAGAATATTAGTGTTACTAAATAATTATTTCACTTTTTTTAAATTTTGGTCAAATCTGGTCAAACTGTGGTCAAATCTGGTCAAACTGTGGTCAAAAAATGGTCAAACTAATTATTCCAGAAATATTAGTGTTACTAAATAATTATTGTTTTTAAAACAATAGTTTCAAACTCAAACAGTGAAATGTGTCACTTCATGCTCAAGCTAAATACCTGAGGGTTAATAGAATTGACATCCTACTATTGTCAGGAAAACAACAAGTGCAGACTTGGAAACGAGGGAGAATAGAACCCGGAAGTTAAGCGTGCTCAGGCTGGGGGAGTGGGAGGATGGGTGACCGTTCGGGAAGTTAGATGATTTGGAATGATGAGGGGTGATTAGAGATTAGAGGATAAATTGAGCAGTGATGAGGGGTGGTGATTAGAGATTAGAGGATAAAATAATTCAGAAATTTGAAAATAAAAAAAATTGAAAAAAATCGCAAAAAAATTTAAACCTGCGGCGGCCTTTAGTCGCGGTTGGCCAGAAGAACCGCGACTAAAGGTCCTCCGCCCCGACGGCCACCTGGCGCCCACGTGGACGGGCCTTTAGTCGCGGTTCTTAAGCAACCGCGACTAAAGGGGGGGCCCTTTAGTCCCGCCTGTTTGGTCGCGGTTGCGCAACCGCGACTAATGGCAGTTGCGAACCGCGACCAAAGGCCCTTTTTCCACCAGTGATCAAATCTAAGAATACTTTGGATTTAAAATATATATCCTGGTAATTATAAACTAAAAGCCAATCACATTGATCCAATTAATCCCAAACTCCATTATCTTAATGAAAATGGGGGTCGTGTGGCCCCTATGCTTGAAAAAAATTTGATCCAATTAATTTATTTGTAATAGATGTGGTTGAATTTTTTAGGACGCTGACGATTTTGTATAGCTCAAAGTGGTTGAATTTCATAATGGTAATATGGTATACCTTGGATTGGCGTTGGCCAGTCGGTGATCCGGAGCTAGGCGAGGGCTGCCTCTCATGGTGGGCGCTCAAAGTTGTAGTCTAGCCACCCGAGCGTGTGTGCGTTCAGCGGCCACATACCGGAGAGGGGTTCATCTACAATTCATGAATTCACGAGATCGAAGTGATAGGCCTGTTGGAACTTGGAATAGCATAATAGGGAATTGGGGATTGTAAAGATCTTGTGTTCATAGCGAGCTGCAGAAGGAAAGAACGAACTCGATTCCCCTAGAATTGTGGGCTATCTACGTACATGCAGTAATTCCGTTTGAGCAGAGCGATTTGCGTGCTACCTTACGTACATGCAGTAATTCCGTTTGAACGCTAGCTGGGCGTGTTGACCTGGTCCTTGGGCTATACTTCGTACCTGGTTGGGGGCCCCCTCGACTTGGGGGCCGGGGCGGCCGCCCCTCCTGCCCCCCCCTTAGGGCCGGCCCTGAGCAAAATGAATGAATTTATACTCTAAACTACGACAATATACATTCATATGTAGTATGTATCCCACGACATCAGTAAGCAGCCTCATGTGTTTGTCTCTCGTCCCTGCGTCTCTCCTCCAAGGAAAGACGGCTAGGATTTCTGCCTCCCGTCGGCGGAACCGCCGATCTACCACGTCTCGTGTGGTCTTAGGACCATGTGTGCACGATGGATCCCGACTCTTATTGGCGGGAGGGCTCCGTTTTTAGGTGCTTCTTCAAGTTTTGCTAGGTTTGTGTCCTGCTTAGGAAGACAAGAAGGCGCCGACTTCTTGAAGATGGATCTCCCTGTCTGTCCATCGTTTCGATGGTGCATCTAGCATCGTCGGAGGGGGTGTGGAGGTGTGTTTCCGGCGGATCTCAAGAGATTTGGTTGGTGGTTGTCTTTGGTGAATCTTCTTGGGTCCGGTCTTTATTCGTCTTTCTTCATGTGTCTCCAGGTTGGATCCTTCCGATCAAAACTTCTCTTCATCGGCGGCGGTTGCTGTTCTGCTGTGTTGGTCCTATGGGGACTCAGTACGACGACTTCCCGACTGTCTACTACAACAAGTTGTGCCCGATTCCGGCGAGGGAGGGCCGATGATGGCGGCGCTCCTACGGCTCGCTTCATTGCTTGTAGTCGTCGCTAGGTGGTCTACGAATTTGGATGTAATTTTTTATTATTTCTGGTGTTAGTTGTACTACATGATTGAAGATGAATAGATTAAAAGTTTTTTTCCAAAAAAAATTATGTAGTCCATATTGAAATCTCTATATACATATACCTACCTACTAATAAAGTAGAGAGCATTTCTGCCCTTCCGTCGTCATATGTTTTACAAAAAGAGCCTAGATTTTTCTTTAAGTAACCTGCAATTCAATATCAAGTGTCCTTTCTTTGTTGGGCTTCGGCCTAATTGCAGCATCCGCTATCTCGCGCGCCTGGACAGTCGGTTAGTATTCCGCGTTCAGGTGTAGTAGGCAGGTCTCTGGTTTTTATTATCTATAGATAATATTGTAAACATGATTATGCTATAACTTTGCAACTGTATCTCGGATTAGAATTATTTGTATATGTAATTTGATAAAAAATGATTAGCTTTCAATCGTGCTATTATTTGTTCATGTTAACCACTTTAAAAGTTTGTTCAGGGCATAAACTTAATTAACCTAATTAATTGCTATGGTGTATTTTGGAAAAAAAAATCTAACACACAATATAACTTCTATATAATTTATATATATATAAAGTATGTTACGAGGGCCTATATGGATCAGAGGGAGTATGAGTGATCGATTTCAGTGGGCATATGGGAGTAATAAACAAAGCAGAGAATAAAGGACGTGATCAATAGGGATAAAAAAAGGAACAGGAGATTCAAAAAAATGAAGGAGAGAATAACACAAAGGAATTGGTATTAATACCAAAGCCATGGCGAACCAACCTGTGGTTGGGATGGTTAGGTGGACAGTGGTATCCCCAGCCCACCAGGGTTTAAATCCTGGTGCTCGCATTTATTCTGAATTTATCTCAGGACTTCCGGCGATATGCTTTTAGTGGGAGGAGATGTTCCCGTCGACTACGAGACGCCTACGGTGACTTCGTAAAATCTCAATATGATATGCCGGCTCAGTCTCTTGAAGATGCTCATAGGAGTAGGGTGTCTGTGTGCGTTCATAGAGGTGAGTGTATGCGCGTTTATATGAGCGCTTTATGTATGTACTGTGTTAAAAATATACCAAAGCCGTGGCATGCATGCAATGCAATAATAAAAAGGAATTAATACCTAGAATGTGGGAGGCCACGCATATATGCGTTGCTGCGCGACCATTATGTGCGATAAAAATAAAAGGTCCAGTTGTATGCAACAAACTAGGATCGTTTCGCTCAGACGTAAATAATTCTTTTATTAATCTTCAACCATATGCAGCAATGGCTTAAAACACATTTAATAGAAATCCTTTTATTGAGATCAGCCATGAGTTCGATGAAGCCTATAGCGAAGACATCTCTCTAATTCCCTGACACAACTCAACCCGGTCAAAATCGCTGCACAATCCAAAATTGCGAGTCTCGACTGTGTAATTTTTTTATTGGGTCAGATTCAGACATGAGCCTCAAAATATGGCTGAAATGCCAACAGTGTTCACCTCCTCGTCTGGTGGTGTCATTTTCCAAGTCCAAAAAAACAATTGGCGGCCGGCTCGGGAGATTCAACAGCAATGGCTTGGCTTCTAGTCCACCAACCGCGTCCATTGTCTCCGAATCATCAGCTGCTGGATTCTTATCCCCTTCTTCTAATAGAGAAGATGGCCGCGCCGCCGCCCGCCGACAAGAGGCCGCTGGTGATGCTGGCGCAGCCGCTCTTCCCGGAGTTCGCCGCGGCGCTCGCCGGCCGCTACCGGTTCGCGCTGCTAGCGGACGCCGACGCGGCGGCCGCGGCCGAGGCGAGGGCGCTGCTCGTAGGGGGGCTCCCGCGATTCACGTCCCAGCACCTGGGCGCGCTCCCGGCGCTCCAGCTCGTGGCGTGCACCTCCGTGGGCGTGGACCACGTGGACCTTGACGGGTGCCGGAGCCGCGGGGTCTCCGCCACTGCTTGTAGTCATCGTTAGATGGTCCACGAACATGGTTGTAATTTTTATTACTTCTGTTGTTATTTGTACTGTCATGATTAAAAATGAATAGATTGGAAGTCTCTCGAACAAAAATTCCCTAACACAACTCAACCCGGTCAAAATCGCTGGACAATCCAAAATTGCGAGTCTGGACTGTGTAATTTTTGTATTGGGTCACATTCAGACATGAGCCTCAAAATATGGCTGAAATGCCAACGGTGTCATTTTCCAAGTTCAAAAAACAATTGGTAGCCGGCTTGGCTTCTAGTCACCCTGGCCACCAACCGCATCCATCCATTGTCCCTCCGAAGCATCAGCTGCTGATTCCATCCCCTTCGTCCAATAGATAACATGGCCGCGCCGCCGCCCGCCGACGAGTGGCCGCTGGTGATGCTGGCGCAGCCACTCTTCCCGGAGTTCGCCGCGGCGCTCGCCGGCCGCTACCGGTTCGCGCTGCTAGCGGAAGCCGACGCGGCGGCCGCGGCCGAGGCGAGGGTGCTGCTGGTAGGGGGGGCTCCCACCGGTCACGGCCCAGCACCTAGGCGCGCTCCCGGCGCTCGAGCTCGTGGCGTGCACCTCCGTGGGCGTCGACCACGTGGACCTTGACGCGTGCCGGAGCCGCGGGCTCAGCGTGACCAATGCCGGCGCTGCGTTCGCGGCCGACTCGGCCGACTACGCCGTCGGGCTTCTCGTCGCCGTGCTCCGAAGGGTGGCCGCCGCCGACGCGTACGTCCGCAGCGGCAGGTGGACGGCCGACGGCGACTACCCTCTCGCTAGCAAGGTACGACTTTTCTTGACCACTGTTTTGGAACACTGTTCTTAGCCATCCCAGATTATTCCAAACACGAACAAGAAGAGACTCTGCAATGGCAGGTGAGCGGCAAGCGGGTGGGGATCGTGGGGCTGGGCAACATCGGCTCCCGCGTCGCGCGGCGTCTCGCCGCCTTCGGCTGCGCCGTCTCCTACCACTCGAGGTCGCCCAAGCCGTCGGCTCCGTACCCGTTCGTCCCCGCGCTGCGCGACCTCGCCGCCGGCAGCGACGTGCTGGTGCTCTCCTGCGCTCTCACGGACGAGACCAAGCACATGGTGAACCGGGACGTGATGGAGGCGCTGGGGAAGGGCGGGGTGCTGGTCAACGTCGGCCGGGGCGGCCTGGTGGACGAGCCGGAGCTGGTCAGGTGCCTCACTGAGGGCGTCATCGGCGGCGCCGGCCTTGACGTGTACGAGAACGAGCCGGCCGTGCCGCCGGAGCTGCTCGCCATGGACAACGTGGTGCTGTCGGACCACAGGGCCGTGCTCACGACGGAGTCCATCGGCGGCGTGCTTCAGGTCGTCATCGCCAACCTCGACGCATTTTACTCCGGGAGGCCACTGGTCAGCCCCGTGGAACTCTGAAACAAGAACATCACTCACTGGTTAGATGAAATTGATCAGATGTTGTCTGAAGAAATTGTATTCTGCAACAGTATATATGGAGACATGATTAACTTGATTAAATACGCTTGGTTACTTTATTGGCGTATATTTACACTTCAATGCAATCCAATTTCTGAGTGAACGCACACAACATCTGGGTGAATAAAATCTGCAAAAATAGACTGCTTAAGTGCTTATATGACTTCATTTTCAATAGGGTCAAGTTGATTAAAGATTTGTTTCATTATTACATAAGTTAATCATTTTTAAATCGGGGTTTGGGGTGTTGTAGACATCACATACTTTCTCTTCCCTCCAAGGTAGGTGGAACATGAATATTACTAGAAGGTAGGTGGAACATGAATATGGCTTGGCCACCTCGCAGGGGCTTAGGCCACCCCGACCATCTTCCCCCACCCAAAAACCAACCGTTGATGCGAGTTTCGCAAAGGCGGAGGCTATTCTTCCGCTCTCACTGAAGCATTTAGCTACGCGCTTACAGCAGCCTGGTGAGCTTACTGCCGGACATGGGAGGACATGTCATGGGAAACGGGCTCCGCCGCGGCCGGCGATAAACTAGGTGAGAACAGCCTAGCCTAGTCTGCTATAGTTTAGCTGAAATATGTTCGAAATGTAAATGGTTTCGTCTAGTTTATATGAAAATCATTTGGTTTGCATGAATTCTGTTTGGTTTGTTAAAATCTGCTCTGAAATGTTTGTGGGCACGGTTGGATGGCCTGCTCCTGCATCAAGACTGGTCCCCACCACAGTGACGGAGCTACCAAAAAATATTGGGTGGGCCTGATAGTAAAACAATGCTACAAAATTAAAAATCAATGCATTGTTGTGGGCTAGACTTCATGTAAAACTTTTTTGCTTGAACCCAGAGCGGGCCATATGGTCTTTTCAGCCTTGCTGAAGCTTCGCGGGTGCCCCACCGGTCAGCGGACGGATACCGTGTCCGATTTGGCAATCAACATTGGAGATGCCCTTAGTCAGTTATAAAATGAAGCTTCCCCTTTCCAGCAAAAAAAAGAAAGAGAAAAAGTGAAGCTTCCCGCCAAAAAACAAAACCCTGATAAAAGACTTCAAGTGAAGCTACTAGGAAGCCAGTTGCGTAGGAAGTCAAAAATGCACGCGCTTATCCGCTATCACGCTATGAGTTGTGTGGGAAGTCAGTCGTCTCTACGATTAGTCTTCTCAAATGAAGCTACGTACGTACCCATGCAGCATGTCCGTTTCAGAAATTTCTAAATCGCACATGCGTACAAGAGACTATGGGACGAACTTTGCACCGATTAGTCTTCCGCATGTGACTTTGAACGGTGTGAGTCCAAAGCGCACAATTTCAGGCAAACTTGGACACTCACTCTCATCTGCTATATGTACGACATATGCACCGTGACATTGCCACTGCAAGCAGGAAGATCCCACATTTTCTCCCACAAAACGCGAAATTTCTCGAGGCGACGACATGGCCACGACCGAGAAGAAGCTGCACGCCGTGCTCGTGCCGTTCCCGGCGCAGGGGCACGTCACGCCGATGATGAAGCTGGCCAAGGTCCTGCACTGCAAGGGCTTCCACGTTACCTTCGTCAACACCGAGTACAACCAACGCCGCCTCGTTCGCTCCCGTGGCCCCGACGCCGTCGCCAGCCTCCCGGGCTTCCGCTTCGCCACCATCCCAGACGGCATACCCACCTCCGACGCCGATGCCGACGCAGACTCCACGCAGGACCCGCCGTCCCTGTGCTACTACACCATGACCACCTGCCTCCCCCACTTGAAGAACCTGCTCCGCGACCTCAACGGCGTGGTTGGGGCACCGCCGGTGAGCTGCGTCGTGGGCGATGGCGTCATGAGCTTCTGCGTGGACGCGGCCGCAGAGCTCGGCGTGCCGTGCGCGCTGTTCTGGACTGCCAGCGCCTGCGGCTTCATGGGCTACCGCAACTTCCGGTTCCTCCTAAATGAGGGCCTTACCCCTCTCGAAGGTATGCACGTGCAAGTTTGGAATACGTGCCTAGCAGCCATGTCCTGAAGGTATAACTTGTGTTGACTGATCTATGCAGACGAGGAGCAAGTGAAGAACGGGTACTTGGACACGCCGGTGACGCAGGCACACGGGATGAGCGAGCACATGCGCCTCCGAGACTTCTCCTCCTTCGTCCGCACGACGGACCGCAGCGACGTCCTGTTCAACTTCCTGCTGCACGAGGTCGAGCAGTCGGACCGCGCGACTGCCATCATCCTCAACACCATTGACGAGCTCGAACAGACGGCGCTCGACGCCATGCGCGCCATCCTCCCCCTGCCCGTCTACACCATCGGCCCGCTTAACTTCCTCACCGAGCAGCTGGTCTCAGAAGGTGATGGCAGCGGCACGCTCGCCGCGATACGCTCCAGCCTCTGGAGAGAAGACCAGTCCTGCCTTGAGTGGCTCCAGGGCCGGGAGCCGCAATCTGTGGTGTATGTCAACTACGGGAGCGTGACCACCATGTCCAAGCAGGAGCTGGTGGAGTTCGCGTGGGGGCTGGCCAACTGCGGCTACGACTTCTTGTGGATCGTGAGGAACGACCTGGTAAAGGGCGATGCCGCCGTACTGCCTCCCGAGTTCCTCGAGGCCACCAAGGATAGGTGCCTCCTAGCGAGCTGGTGCGAGCAGGAGGCGGTGATACGCCACGAGGCGGTGGGCGCCTTCCTGACGCACTGTGGGTGGAACTCGATGATGGAGGGGCTCGGAGCCGGGGTGCCGATGCTTTGCTGGCCCTTCTTCGCCGAGCAGCAGACCAACAGCCGCTACGCGTGCATGGAGTGGGGCGTCGGAATGGAGGTTGGTGACGATGTGCGCCGGGAGGTGGTTGATGCGAGAATAAGGGAGGTGATGGGAGGAGAAGAAGTAGGGAGGGAAATGAGGAGGAAGGCGGCGAAGTGGAAGGAGGTCGCTTCTCGCTCAACCGCGCAACATGGTGGCAGGTCGTTGGCCAACCTTGAGAGTCTGCTCAAGGATGTACTGAAGTGACCGCCAATAACAAATAATTAAGCTAGTTATATAGTCACTCCTTGCAAAATTATACTAGTGCATATAAGTTTTTCCAAAGTCAAACTTTGTAAACTTTGATCAAGTTTATAGAAAATTTATCCATATTTTAGCCTTCTACCATTTACCCATGGAATCTGTCTTTCAAGTTTAAATAGGTCGATAAAAGCAGAAAATCATGTACGGTTGGTGCGTGCAACATGGTAGTCTATATGAATTTCTTGGCTAGAAAAGCTAACAAATATATGAGTTGATGGAATCTAGAGAAAGCAAGACGATATATCGTTCTTCTGCTTATGTCTGTGCCCTATGAATGCAATGCACAACCTGAATATCAACAGATGATTCAGTGTTCAGACTATTGTGTGGTGTGGTTTCAGTGTTGAGAGATATCTGGTGACTGGCTAGCTGCACACATCAGTGTTCAGACTATTGTGTGGTGTGGTTTCAGTGTTGAGAGATATCTGGTGACTGGCTAGCTGCACACAGCGCCAATATTCATGCAGCTTAAGAAACAACATAAAACCATTTAGGAAAACAGGGATGCATAGATTGCTTGCATTTACCTACTGCCATACCAGCGATTGACGAAGGACGAATCTTATGGAACGGTGCGAGTCATTCGACCAGCAAGATTTCTTCAGTCCCTGATGTCTGGCCCGAGAGACACGCAGGCAGTCAGGATGACACAAAATGTGACAATAAAAAACTAAGATGAGGCACACAGTAGATCAGACAGGTATGTAACTAGAAATAATTGAAAGTTAGTATGTTACTACATTAAGCTGCACACGAATTATTTACTTATTCCATGTAGTAAAAGGATTATTACATCAACATATGGACATACGCCGGTATTGTTAGATATCTGTACAGGAAAATTTAGCCTCTCTCGGCTCTCTAAAATGGAGAATTCCCCCCTGTATCTGAAATCTCAAGAAGTGCATTTACAAGGCAGACAAATAAAAACCTGCTTCAGTTGAAATATGGCTATGTATTGTTTTCCCATGCAAAGGGAAAACGTATTGGGTGTATCAAACTTATGTACCAAAAGCAGAAGCATCAACTGCTTTCAGTGGTATTCTGCTGGGACCAAAGTTCGGCATAACGCCCGTGCTTCGACAAAAGAAGATCATGTGGCCCTTGTTCCACTACTGTTCCATTCTCCAAGACGATGATCTGGAAATCAGTTGAAAGATTACTTACATGGGAATTATGGAAGTGACTACCTCGTCAGATATGTATGCTGTACTGTCTATGTATGTGCAGATATGTGAATACCTCGTCACATAGCATTGCAGTTGTGAGTCGATGAGCAATAAATACCGAGGTTCGATCGACGGATAAAGACATTAGAGAATTCAAAATCGACGATTCAGTAGTGCTATCCAGTGCGCTTGTAGCTTCATCACATAACCTGGTACAAATCAGGTTAGAAAGTTAATTCAGTGAGGGGAACTCGCAAGCCCATTATTTGCAGACAATAAGTTGTTTGATGAGTATCTGAAATCAGTTCAAACATCAAAACCATTTAGCAGGCCTAACTAATGCTTTTTTAAACAGAGGCAAAATTGTTTGATAAGCATCTGAGATAGAATGAAAATCTGAAGCTCTCATCTCATACTCTGTATCCTCATCCCCTTTTCTTTCGATCCCCCTTTTCTTTCGATCCACCTAACACAGCCACGGCACCCTAGTTGTGAGGATTCCTTCACGAGGCCTCACAAAGAGGTATATAAGAGCCGAGATCCGCTCCGTCTGCGCTCATCATATCTTGTGATCGACCCGTAACATCCACCACGAAAGGTGCAGCTCGATTTCTGTTGAGCAGCACAAAATCCTTAGCCGGGTTGGACTGATTTGGAGTTGAGCTGCGACAGCACCTTCAAAGCCTTTGGCAGCAACACGGCACATCTTGAGCGCCATGCAAGCAAGTTCTGACCAGATTCATACGAAGTTGGAGCAATTACTCGCGACTGAACCCCATGACGATGAATGTGGCCAACCTCAGCAAGCAATTAGTGTCGACCCAGGAGAGCGTCGATGAGGTGTGCCTGAAGCAATTGGAGGTGGCGCGACCAGCTCCGGTCCTCCTGTACCGGATTGAGCGTGGCCGTCAAGTTCTTGGGTGCCGTCGCTTCTGTTCATTTGCAAGCTCCCTCCAGTGTCACTAGCGCAGTCACCTTAGCTCACATTCCGGAGGATGAGCTCGACATGCACCGCCCGCCCCTGAGTGCTGCCAGCGGCCAAGTCCAATGTGCCTGCTTCTTCACCCAGCACTGTCCCTCCTGCATCTTCCAACTGGCAGAAGCGTTCAGCTGGTGACAATTTCACTCACGGGCATCAGTTGCGAGATTTTAGGTGTGCGAATGGACTGTGCTTTCACTGTGTTGATAAGTATATCCGAGCCTCCTATGTGGTGTGTATCTGAGAGGGCTGGGGCCCCCTCAAGTGCAAGGTGTTCATGTGGTTTGTGGCGGTGAATGGGTGTAGGATGCTGAACAGACTGGAGAGAGGACTACAACACCCGCCGGCCTCTGCGACCAGACAGCCGAGACCATGTTGCACATCCTCACTGACTACTTCACACGGAAGGTCTGGCACAAGGTGCTGAGAGAGTTCTCTCTACAATTCATATGGTCTGAGCCCGGCAATGAGCTGCTGCCTCGGCTGGACCATGCTGCAGAGCACACCAGGGCTAATAAGTTAAGAGATCATATTCCCTAATCTCCCTAATGATTTGGCGCATCTGTCAGCTTCGAAATGACTTCTTTGACAGCACAACCAGAGGTGCATACATGACTCTGGATGATTGCAGGTGCAAAGGCGCTGAGGAGGCTGCCACAACATGCTTGCCCAGCAGATGGTTTTTGAGAAGTAGTTTAGCTGTACAGATCATTTGCTTCTTTCGTTCTGTTTTTTTTTTCTACTTTTTGGCTGTAAGTTGGATGCCACACTGACGTTTTCTTCTAATACTAAATGATGTGCGCTTAGGTGCGTAATTCGACAGAAAATATATGAGAAACTCACAGAATGGAAGGCTCCTTCAAGAATACACGAGCAATTGAGACTCGTTGTTTCTCACCACCACTTAACTGCAAAAATAGCCAAACCACAGTTCTTGAGATATGCACAGCTGTTGTCTATAGAACAGAAGGCTATGATATTTCCTGATGTTGCACAAAATGACGTCGTGTCTTACCTTCAATCCACGCTCTCCCACAACCGTGTCATACTTGTCAGGAAAGTTCATAATTGTATCATGGATAGAGGCACGTCGAGCAGCATCGTAAACCTGTATAAAAAATTGGAAAATACATTAGCTTCTCCACAAAAAACATTTGAGCATGCTATAACTGCCATATGGATTGCAAGAACATTTTACCTCTTCATCATTTGCTGATAACCGCCCATATTGTATATTATGCTTAATTGTGTCATTGAAAAGTACCTGTAATGATATTCATGGTGTAAGCTTGGAGGCAAAATAAACTGACCAGATCCCTGCAGAAAGAACACATTCAATCTACTCCCAAGATTTTATGACGCTGAAGAAAGTATCTTTTCAATTGTCTATTAGAACTTTTAAACTAGCCCAAAAAGGGATGAGCCCTATAGATATCTATTGGAACTTTTAAACTAGTCCAACAAGGGATGAGCCCCGCAGAGTTCTAATTTAGGTCTGAATGACCATGAGATAACCAGAATTTGCTCTTCACAGGAGTTGAACCCAGGGATACACAAGTCCTTTCCACTGAACTACGGCCCAGTTCTCAATTGTCTATTGGCCCTCTTCATGTGTTAACAGACTCCTTGTCCTATATGTAGTGATACTTCAGTTTGTATTTCAATAAAAAAAAGATTCATATTTGGGTTCCGAATAAATAATGAGAAATGTACAACAATGATAGCTAGCACAAGTTCTTAGGCCCTATCTGTGGGTTGTGGCTTCAACAGAAGCACATGTCGTGGGGAAGCTGATGTGCTGCGGAAACTACTTTTTTGTATGATGGTTGTACATGGTAAGTTGGTTTTCTAAAGAATAACTTAATAGGTACAGTTTCCCCTTCTCAAAAGTAAATCATATAGGAATGCATTACAATACTACAGCACAATTTAGTAGATTCAGTAAGAGGACAACAAAATATGAAAACTAAGCATTGACAGAGAATATAGTATCAAGGGGCTAACCGTATCCTGTGGCACAACACCAAGCGACTTCCGAAGACTGTCCAGTGTGACTCCCCGGATATCTTGTCCGTCTATTCGTATCTGCCAGGAAGAGAGAAAAAGGATATCACAAGAACGGAAACTTTAAAGTACATAACAAACTTGAGAAGCCTTCAGGGGCATCAATTCATGAGCAGGAAACAAAAGGGAGATTGATGCGTGCGTTCTTACAGATCCTGAAGTTGAATCAAAAAATCTAAAGAGAAGTTTAAGTATGGTTGACTTTCCTGTAGAAGAAGGATTAGTTAATTAACAGTCACTCACCCAGAAGTAACAATTCCATTATGGTTCACGTTAAAGCAAAGATTAAACACTATGTGCTGTAAATCCAGTAGACAAAATTTGGACTCATATAAAATGCAGAAGCAAAGATATACAAAATAATCATATGAAATAAGCCCTATATATAGGCTATAAATATATTTGGATAAAAAGTTAGTATATCCATTACAGGAAAATTTGGTGTCCTTCATTACTTTTTTTTCCCATTAGCCATGACAACACAGCTTGTTACAAAAATCATGGATTGACCAAATATATATGAAGATCTTACATTATACTCCCTCCGTTCCTAAATACTTGTCTTTCTAGAGATTTCAACAAGTGACTACATACGGAGCAAAATGAGTGAATCTACACTCTAAAACATGTCTACATACATCCGTATGTTGTAGTCCATTTGAGATGGCTAGAAAGACAATTATTTGGGAACGGAGGGAGTAAGACATTGCTGATGGGTTCCCTACTAAGATTTCTTGTTAGTGTATTTAGAGATTTAAAATAAATCAAAGCTCTTGCTAACCACAACTGAGATATATCATCACATTGCACGCCTAGAGAAGTACGGCGGAAACAGATGATCCAATTAACTCTACACAAAAATTATGTTGATAGTAGCAAGCAACTAACAGTGGGTTGTCAACTCTTTTATAATTACATAGAGGTGTATAAGGGCACTTCAAGATGAGCTTCTAATTCCAAGAAACCCTCCATACATTAGCGCACTGATCTCTATTTTTCATAAGTGGTCGATATTATTATGATATCCAACAATTCTACCTGGCACCACAAAACCCGTGAGTCAATGAAGCCCATGAATTGAATGTTATATTTTTGGTAACACAAACATAAGATAGCTGATAGCATTGAGCCATTGACATTAACATTAGTTAGTAAATAAGATTAGCTTTACCGCTGCCACTAGTTCCAACAATTGCCACACTTTTTCCTGCCGGTACAGTGAAAGTGGCCCCATTAAGAATCGTCCTTTCTGGGGCATACCTGGAAGAAATCAAATCTCTGAGCTACCCATTAAATAAATATGGCACAGAATAAGATTGTTCTAATTACAGCCTATACTACATCATGTGTCATATTTACATATTGTGTTTAAACCCTTGCTTGTCTTAATAAAATGTCTTGAATTAATGCTTGTTAGTTAGGGTACACTTCGTTGAAGTGTATATGTGGATTGCCTAGCCCTTTCCACCAGTTCAGACTTTTGGTTGTGTTGGCTACTGCATGAAGCTTAACATGGTATCAGAGTCTAAGGTCTTGAGTTCAAGTCCTGGCTTTCGCAATTTATCCAAAAGTTGTTGCAGCCCCCTCTGTGTTCATGTATAGGCCTCTTGAGCCATACCTCTTGAGTCTATTCACGTGTTGACTTCCTGCTTCACACGTGAGAGGGGGTGTTGAAGTGTATATGTGGATTGCCTAGCCCTTTCCATCAGTTCGGACTTTTGGTTGCGTTGGTTAGTGCATGAAGCTTAACAAATTTAATATGTACCATAACTGTTTCTCAAAATTTAGCTAATTAAAGGATGCAAAAAATATTTTAGATCCTAGTTGTGTATGTGTAAATCCTTAGTAACCGATGCCCCATAATGGAACTGCTAGTAGTCGCGAATATCTCCTTCCCTAATCCAAGATTGATTTTATTCTTACGAATGATAAGTGTCGTATGACCGAATAATTCAAGGAGGCGTGTGAGATACAAAGGAGGAATAAGCTTTATTTTTTAAAATTTTGTTAACCGAGAGAAGTTGAAGCTGCATAAATTAATTTCAATTAGCAGCGGTGGACATCGAAAACCAAACTCAAACCTAATTAACCAAATTATCCAAAGGCTTTAGACTTAGTAGAACTAAAACCGAGTACATGAGGAGCAGTTTCAGTACTACTAGGCACGAAGAGAAGGAGGAGGTTAGCCTTGATGGGCAGGTGGATAAGCTGGAGTGAGTTATAAATCTTCATGGGCTTGTGTGAGTTTTTGTTTTATCTGTTAATTCAGTTTTTACAAAGCAACAACTGAATGGGGTGAGCAAGGCAATGGAGGCGAGGCCTTCGCGCGGCTTCGCGCAGTGTGCCACCAGTCCAGAAGGGAAGCATCATAGTCCGGCGGCGTGCAAGACATGCGGAGCCAGGCAAGCATCTCATGCCATACCTGTCTGGAAAACGGACAACAGAGCAGTGGTGCATCTTCTCGGGGCTCTGGCAGCAGAGGATGTATGAGGTGTGGTGCTCTGGCAGCAGGTGGCGTGCGAGGCAGTCGGCGGTCTAACACCGATCCTGATCAGAGAGCCAGTGGAAGATGCGCACACGAAGGGGCGCCCAATTCTTCCAAATGAACTTCCAGGAGCTGCTGTGGATCGAACCCTGGAAGGTGGCCTGATAGCAGGATTTCGCAGAGTAAGATCCGCTCGAAGTCCACTTCCATAGGAGGCGATCAGGTTCAGTGGTCAGGGTGGTGTGCTCAACGGCGTGCCAGAGCTGGATGTACTGTCCGATCTCGTGAATGCCCAGCATGGCATGGATGTCGTGAGCCCAAGCGTTGGCCTGTAGCCCGACAAAAACGGTTTGCAGTTTCCAGCGGCGCTTCGAGATGCAGGCGTAAAGCTGCGGAGCGATCTCGCTGACTGAGCGCCAGCCGCTCCACCGGTCCTCCCAAATAAGGTGGTACGGCCATCACCCACGGCCATAGAGGTGGAGGTGAAGAACAGAGCAAGCTCCTCAGCGGAGAACTGCAGATCTAAGTTGCTCCATGCCCGGTTGCTGTCTGTGTGGCTGAACCAGAGCCGTCGCAGGCGGAGGTCCAGCCCAGTGTGCTCTAGGTCAGGGATGCCAAGGTCTCCCAGCTCAATTCGACGGCAAGTTCGGCGCCAATTAACATGGCGCTTGCCGCCATTGGCAGTCTCGCGCCCAGCCCACAGGAACCCCCCTCTCAATCTTCTCGAGCTGCTTGATGATTTTTTTGGATGGTGCAAAGACCAGCAGCTGGCGCATGGGGATTGCACAGAGGACGGATTTGACAGTCGCGAGGAGTTCAGCCTTGTTCATGAGCCCCGCTTTCCATGACAGGAGATTTCTTCGCACCGTGTCCACAAGCGGCTGCAGCTTCGCGGCAGTGGGGCGCCTCACCATGAGGGTAATTCCCAGATACGTGAGGGGGAACTCAACTATTGGACACTCCAGGACCTGGACAACAAGTGCAGCCTCGTAGGGGTGCCGTGGAGGAGGGTGGCGGAGCTCTTGGCGAAGTTAACGCAGAGCCCGGAGGCACAGCCAAACTCGCTCTAAAAGGAGAGACCCAGTACTAGAAGCTCCTGCACCAGGTGGGGTCTGGGGAAGGATTATACGAGGCAAGCCTTATTACCCCTGCACAGTGCAATGCAGAGAGGCTGCGTCAAACACAGGACCTCTTGGCACAAGTGGGGAGTACTTCACCACTGCGCCAGGCATGTCCTTCAAAGAGAAAATCACTCTACAGGGATGATTTGAGAGTCCTTCCACGTTTTCCCAAAGGAAACCAAGGTATACTCGAAAAAAACAGTACCATTGTATTGACTATCAATGGTTAAAAGAAAATCAGCTCCTTAGTGTTGAGATGCTTTGAAACTTGCTACTCATGAAGTATTCTTGTTTGGAAATAGCATAAGCACTTAGCGGCACTTAACAAGCTAACAAGAGACAAAACTTACCCGAAATGGACATTCTCGAATTCAATGCATCCTCCCTTGAATTGCAAAGGTTGTGCATGAAGCTCATCCTTTATTCCAGGTTTTTCCTAAAAAGACGCAATGAATAAGGTCTTTGAGACCATGGTTTTAAAGATAAATTAAAACTGCATGCCATTAGGCATTATGCAATACGAATCTATGACTACAAAGCTTTTACCTCAAGCAATTGAAACATGGACTTCATGTCAATAAGGCTTTGTCTAGATTCTCGATATACACTGCCAAGGAAGTTCAGAGGCACTGAGAGCTGGAATAGAAGTCCATTAACCATTACCTGTATGGCAAGATTTCAATACATCAATCAAAGGAAACTGCAAGGCTAAGAAAGGCAGAGAACCGGAAAGAACTGAAGCTTCACGTCAAGTCATTTTAAAGAATTTTCTTTTCCAGTTACACTTTTTCACTTCTAACTCTGAGGTAATATTGGGAAAACATTACCTTACCGCAGTTACATATCTTTCCACTTTGGTGTGCATGGGTTGCTACCTCAATATGTCAAAGCGATCTCAGAAATGAAACTATAGAAGATATAAAAGACAAATGTTGACATAAAGAATTACCAAATCACCGACAGTCAGAGCACCACTCATTACACCATATGAGCTCAAAACCATTGCTGTGGATAATGACACACTAAATATAACATTTTGCCCAAAGTTCAAGTAGGCAAGGCTACTTTGGGCTTTCAGTGCAGAATCCTCGTATCCTGAGCACATTGTAAAGAAAAAAACACTAGTCAATAGATCAAAAATATCAAGCAAAGTTAAATTATGGTGTATGCAATGTTAATTGCAAGTTAAGAATCACCTAATGTTGCAGCATAACTTAATGTTCTATTAACACTTTCTTAAGTATTAATCTCATTTAGTTTTTCTTTTTAAGAGAGACCTGAAGGATTGGAGTATCAACAAAGAACTAGCTATGGACAGGGGTGCGTGGAAGCTTGCTATCCGTGTGCTAGAGCCATGAGTTGGTCGCGAGATCTTATGGGTTTCACCTCTAGCCTACCCCAACTTGTTTGGGACTAAAGGCTTTGTTGTTGTTGTTGCTGTTGTTGTAGTTTTTCTTTTTAAATACCAGTTTTCAACATATACAGATGTGAAACATATATATCAGAAATTTCATATGCATCAAACTGTAAATTTTCAGTGTCCGTAGTTTTGTAAGAAAGGTGAAAATATATATATATATATATTTTTTTTTTTGCCGAGGACACATAGATGCATATTTTGATAATCCCTCCGTTGGATCATCTTATTACATTAGAGAGATGCTCCCATATTTATTTCATATTTTTTGATAACTTTTAAACCGTTAAAAGTTTAGCAACCCTTAACTAGTTCTGTGGCAAGCTATAGTAGACACAGTTTTACCTATATATATATATATATATATATATATATATATATATATATATATATATATATATATATAATGCCAGTTGGTTAAATAGGTGAATAGTTGTGCATTTCCACTATATAATAACATCTCTCCCAAGAATGAATGGACACATGTACTCACTCTTTAAATATTTGTCATACTTCTGAACTTCAAATTGCTCATTGTTGAAGTATTTGACAGTCTGTAGAATATCAGAGAGCAAAGATTGGTACGAACATGCTTCAATTAAGATATCGATGATTAAAGAAATGGACCAGACACCAGATTAATGGATGGGATAACCATGGGATGACCTCGTAATTCAGAAGGGAGTCAACTGCCACCGCACCAGAAGCATTATCAGCTTTATTCATGGCTGTCCTGAACTTGGTCCGCCACTGCAATAATGAAATAGAAAGCGATGAGAGGAATAAGAGTAAGACATGATACAAAAGTGATCATTAGATATATTAGATTGAGCATTTATGTAACCAAGAATATCCTAAGACTACAGCTGTGATGACAGAGTACAGCGTTCGCACCTGTGTCAAAGCCAAAGTGAAAACAATATAAGTAGCAACTGAAACTGAAGTAATCCAAGCAAAAGTGGAGCCGAACTTGTAGGCAAGTATACTTGACACCATACCAATCTGTAAATACGAAACAAAACACAATGCAGACAAAGCTCAAGCAAACGCTCCGAGAATAAGTGGCATCAATTACCAAAAGCAACATCAATATCACAGGCAATATGCACAACTGATGGATGGTAACCATTGGAGAAGTAATTATGAGTACCTCTAGTATTGTGGGAACAATATTGAACACTGTCACCGTAAGAATGAAATTTATTGCATTGCTCCCTCTGTCAATTATGCGATTTAGAGCTCCAGTTTGCCGGCTGAAAAACATAAACAGGCGAAGGAACATAAAAATTCAAATAATCCCCAGCTCGTAAACATCAAAACTCAGCAACTACATAATAACTACAAGTGTTGAATTCTTATAACGTGTTTCCACAATGATTTACACAAGCAGCAGTTAGACCTAGGGCCGATTAATAGCTAGCAGGGAGGCACCTTACTGGCCGCACGGAATATGGTGTGGACAATCAATGAATTAAGGATAACATTGAAGCACACATGATGGCATGAATCAGAGCATTCACAGATACCTTAGATGATAACGAAGATCAAGCTCATGCAAGTGAGAAAACACCTGCAATACGAAAAGTTAATAAACTAAAGTAATACTTAAAGTGTCTACAGATAAACATCAAAATAGCTGCGCAGGACTACAGGTCCATCGAAAACTGAAAATGGATACAAATGTACAGATGACACTCGATCCTCACAGAAGTACAGATAAAAATAGTTGGGCTCCAGCAAAGTGCAAGATCTTCAAATGATTCTTTTCCTTTTTCTAGCTTTTCTAGTTTCAGTTAGGCCTTTAGCGTTCTTTTGCTTGCTTTCAGTTTTTTTTATTGCTAGATAGACCTTGCGCCATTTGGACATTTTTCTGCTAATGAAAATGACATGCACTTAGGTGCGGGTTCGAGCAAAAGAATGTACAGATACCACTCATAGTAACCTTTTATCATCTTCATGAATTTCAGATACTTCATTCAAGATATATCCATACTCTGTGAAATATCTGAAATTCTGGATAGCTACAGTAATCAAACAACTTCACTAAAAAGTAATACCATGGAGATGTAAAGGTTCAAAATTTACCATCCTGGAGAGTGAACGGATGGCTCTCCAGGTAACTTTCGAAAATAAAGCATTCCGCAGTTCTGGAAACAGAAAATTTACCATAAATATTTGCCATAATGCATAAAACATAGTTGTATATGTTATGACAGGAGAGCAGAAAGAGAGAACCTAAAAAATGCTGAGTTTCTTTCGGCGGCTTTTCAGGCATAAGAAAACATTGGTAAGCAAGTTCTGTAACAAAATTTACCTGTACAAGCTGATACTCCTGACCGTGCAATACCATATCCAATCAGAACTGCGGCTGGGCTTGCAAAGAGAGCCAACAGGGTTGCATTAGCATCTGTAAATCCTGCCAGTGAGGCTTCAGCGCCGCCAAGTGCTGCAAGCCAATCGATAGCAAGCTTAAACAAGAAAGGCACTTGAACATTTATGACCTGGTGTTCATTGTAAATAGAAAAGGTTAGGTGATAAGGTTGAAAGCTTCATGTAACCCTGGATCAATTCTCTTTTGTGAAATTAGATCAATTCAGATGGGGAGCCCTTCCACGCGATGACAGTTTCAAAAAAAAACTTCATGTAACAGCTTCCATGTTTTAAGTTCATCGTGGCATATATCATAACTGCAAGGGAAATATTCTTTTCTTTGATTTAAGAATGATGATAGTTGACTATTTCTATCTGAGACCTTGTTGAGCAATTAAACAAGAAGAAATTACCTATTTTGTTTTACAAAGAAATAAGCATCCAACAAATAGGATGCATCTGATTTTACCCCATTGCATCAGAATAGGTCAAAAGGAACGTTTTTATAAAAGCCAAGAATATCAGTACACTATGAGTAATGCAAATGCACTGCATTCCAACGAAGTGGGGTAAGGAGATTATCAATTTTGAGCCTACAGCATGATTGTCAATGGTAGACTCTACAGAAAAGTGTTAGCCCAAATGGGGTTGCTAATACATCGCAGATCGCTAGTACTTAATGACTACAACAGAAAACAAAAGCATTTGCTAACAAAAGTGGATTGCATTATTTTAGCTCGAATAATATTTGTACAGGCAACAATTTCCACGAGTAACATGTACCTTTGCGCCGACTAAGAGACCCAAGGACAACACAATCCTGATGTTGAAATCACGGCTATTGTTCAGCCTTAAGTACTTCCAAAGGTTTTGGAGGATCTCAATATCTGCTATCTGATCATCGATGTCCTTCTTCGGGGCATCTTTATGCTCGTTGTCATCAGCCGGTTTCCCAGCTGTCACAGCATTGGCAGAAGTGGAGAATGCATTCCCTCTCTAAAAAACAAGTAAGAATCACAAAACCATAATTTGGGAAAGAAATAGTACCTTCTATGAAGAAAAGAAACAGAACAGATGAATCAACTTCTTTCTATCGTTTTGTTAACCATTGATGTCATGAACCAACCACAAAGCCATACTTGAGTAACCATATTTTCAGTTGGAGCTAAAAAAGGGCAGGGTGAGCGCAGTTACAGTTCATAGAATCAGAACAAGTAGAGAGAGAAACGTAATACTACCATGTGCTTCACACTTGTCCTTCATTTTGTGCTTTGACAAGTTAGCCCAGGAACTGATTTTCACACAGAAACACGCTGGAAAGTTGAGTACAGGCTACAGGTTGTCTCAGGTTCTCAACAGAGAAAACTTTGTATGCAAAATAAGGCTACACTGAAGTTTGTAGATTCATCCCTTACCAACCAACAGCTCCCGCTAACTCCAGCACTTGTGATTCATTATTACTAGCCCTACTGTTGCCCACTACTGTTTGACCAGGAAATTCTCACTTGCTTCAATGAAACATTGATACTTACATATCCATGAGTCTGTTATCTATGCATCTCAGTGAGTCACTGACACTGTATATATCTATGAATCTATTCCCGGCTACTTACTGATTTACTGGGAAATTCTCACTTGTTTCAGGGAAAACATTGATACTATATATCTCTATGAATATATTATCTATGCATCTCAGTGTGGATAAAAAATTGGGATGAGAGGACCGCAGGAGGTTACCAGGTCGCGGAGAGGCCACGCGGACCACCGCGGCGGGAAGGCCGAGCCCGGGAGCAAGCAGTGGGGCCCAACCAAGGGGGCGCGTCCCCCCGTCCCCGGAGAGACCCTGCAGCCTGGTCCGAAGCCCCCGACGTGAGGCGGCGTCGGCGCGGGCGGCCCGTTGGTCCCGCCGGGCCGCCGGAGCGCCGCGGGCAGCTGGGAGCGGGAGCCGCGGAGGAGGTGCCTCGCGGCGAGCACGCGGGAGCAGGGCCGCATGGCGCGGCGGCGGCGCTCCCCGGCCGGCGACGGGGGGGACGAGGGAGAGGGGGAGAAGGCCGGTCAACCTTGGGAGGCGGAGCTGGACATTTCGCGGGCGCGGTGGTGGCTTGTCTGATCTGGTAGAGCTCGAGATGCGATCGTGCTGCGGTGCGGCGTCGCGGGCCGTTGGATGTGTGATGAGTGGTGCAGATCGGTTTATGGTGTTCGTAAATTTTAGAGCATTTCCAATATCGGATGGTGTAAATTTTGGTGACGAAAATGGTTTTACGGCAGGGGAGTGGATGGTTTTTGGGCGCCAGAATTTTTCCTGTGTAAAAGCCGCATGTGCAAGGGTGCAGTGACAATGTATGGGTCCCTTAAGGAGACGACGCTAAAGTGACTTCGTAATCTTAACATACTTTTTCTCATCAGGTCAAAATGAAAATTCGTCCCTTCGCCTATAGGCGACGGATTGTGGTTTTGGTAGGCCTGGTTCCCCGCCTCGGTAGATTTATTTGATTTTGCCAGCTATGGCACATGAATGTGATATGGGCTATA
Organism: Triticum aestivum; assembly: GCF_018294505.1. Taxonomy (NCBI): domain Eukaryota; kingdom Viridiplantae; phylum Streptophyta; class Magnoliopsida; order Poales; family Poaceae; genus Triticum; species Triticum aestivum. Next base: position 16,116,423 of record NC_057797.1, read on the forward strand.
TCCTGTACGCTCCTTGATCCCATGTGAAATCCATCCTAAAAAGCACGCGTTGGTGAAGGTAGGGGCAGTGGCCGATGATGGCGAGCGGCAATTGACGAGGACGAGTGTAGATCGACTTCTGCATCCCCGTAACGACAAGAACAACAAGACACAAGTCCCAGACGACGACGACGACTTCCCAACTTAGTAAAGTACCACAACAAACCCACTGCCCCCTCCCTGTAACCGCTCAATTTTAGAAAAGGGGGTTTTGTCTCTAAAATAAAGGTTGTGTTTCACAAGGGGGAAAATGGTTTTGGAAGAGGAAAAACGATTTGCCTAGAGGTGGTGTTTCAGAAAGAAAAAAAATGTCTCTGAGTGGTTGCAACAAAGGCCCTTCATATTTACTCCCTCCGTTTCTAAATATAATTTTTTATAAAGATTTCACTATGAACCATATACGGATGTATATAGATGTATTTTAGAATGTAGATTCACTCATTTTGCTTCGTATATAGTCCATTGAAGTATTCCAACAAATAGTATTTAGGAATTGAGGGAGTACATTTAAAAAAAGGGGGCTCTTATTACTGCTCACAGATCGGACGGCTATTCGTGGCTCCATCCAACAGTCAGCGGGACGAAACCCACACACCTCTCTCCCTGTGGTTCAAATTTTCATTTTCATTTTCCTTGTGGGTGCTCTGCCCCTCCTCGCCGGCCACCGCCGCCGCCGTATCCGCCTCCTCGCCGGGGAAGGGAAGACGAGCCGATGAAGCTCGGGACCAACAGCGCGTGCGACCCCCGCGCCGTCTCTCTCCCCCCGCCCCGGTAAGACCAGCCCCCCTCCGTTTCCCTCCCCCCTATATCCCCGTCCGCTGCCCCCTGAAACGTGCGGTGGTTCAATTTCGGATCAGGGGTGGCGACGGGAGGGCCAGCGCGCCCGCTGCTTCCTCCGCGTCGGCGGCGGGGAATCTGCCCCAGGCGGCGCCGTCGCAGCAGCAGGCCTTCTCGCTCCCGCGCCCGAAGCTGCCGCGGCTCCCGGAGTCGGAGGCCTTCGTCGGCCAGGCCCTCCACCGGCCCACGCCCGCGCGCCACCAGGTATCCTCCGCTCCTCCCTCCTCCCCGCCGTTGCCACTGAACTCGTCCGTGGATCCGGTGTGCCTTTTTTTGTTTGTTAAGTTCAGTTCCTCAACGCCACTGAAACTGAATTGGTTCAGTGAGCAGCTCCAGCAGCGTTTCCGAACGAATTGGCTATGGTGATGAGTGGGATCAACAGTCCGATTCCACAAACCGATTGGCTGTGGCGGCATTGCGCCATCTTGGTCTTTTTTCTGTTTGTTGCACGTGTACTCAAGTATGATGGTCAGTGTCTTACGAACTTTGTCAGCATTCTGCCTTGCTTCTGCCGGACTGACACCATATATTATAGAAGCGGTCCGTTGTATGCAACTTCTGTTCGTCGTGAATGACTTCCGCGTTATCCATAGAAGCATGATGAATGACTTCAGGTTGTGGTATTTCTGTCTGTTGCACGTGGATGTACTGAAACATGAGGTCTAGGTCCCAGGTAGTTTATCTGTATTTGTGCCTTGCTTCTGCTAGACTGGCCTCCTTATTACAGATGCAGCTTCTGGTCGTTGTCTTGCTGCTAAATGTTTCACTAACAGCACACAGCTTACTAATTACGAAATATGTGTACACCAATTTTGACCTCCATTTTTCATCTCATTGGTGGCCAGGGATTTGGCTTGCATGACGACTCGTCGGAGAGGATGCCTCCATTTCCTCCCAGTTCAGCATCTCATGCACAAGAAGAACCCCAGCAGCAGCAACCGGTGATCATACCCAGAAGCACTACCCTGCGCTGGAACCCCTCTCCTACAGACACTAGATGTAAGCTCTGAATCCCCAAGTAATGCATCCGATTGATTTAACGTCTCACACCAACTTCAGGAACATTTTTCTTGTTCACCTCTGTTTTATCTCATTATCTGGGCATGCAAACCAGACTGGCGTGTGCTTTTATGGTAGAAAGAGCACCGGATGCCGTTCTGTGTCTAGACCTCACCATCACTAAGCTGTGAGTATGTTTTGTTTGGTGTGCCTGATGATGGTAGCATTTCAACAGGTCGGGTTAATGAGGACGCTGAGCGCAGGTTTCAGCTGCTGTCAGGTTCAGTGCACAAGGTGGGGATGGTATTGGACTCGGTACAAACTGATGTTATTCAGTTAAACCGAACCATGAAGGAGGCGTCGCTTGAATGTAAGCCTTGCAAACCGGTACTGTTGATCATAATAGGAATTGCAGCAGCTTCTGCTTTGCTCATAAACTTTGCACTTTGATTTCTCTTCTTCTTCGACAACTGATGCATCATATAAGTGAATCGTATTTATCTGTTACGTGCAGCTGGTGGTGTGCTGCAAAAGTTTGATCTCCTAGAGGATACACTTCAGAAAATTGTAAGAGTAGTTGATGTCTCAGTTCTTTCTCCTACCATTTCATTGTTTGCAAAGACAACAAAGTTTGATATATTCAAATATGTTATCGCAGATTAAAGGACAAAATGATCTGAAAGTACTTGCTGAAAACAGCACGAAAAGCAACTCTGATCAGCTGAATGTAATCAACTCTCGCACCAGCAAATTGAATGAGATGTCTTTGGCCGTTTCAGTCTGCCCAAAACAAGTGCGAGCAGATTTAAGGGAGCTGCATGGTGACATCTTTAGGGTTCTTACAAAGGACATGGAGGTACTTCTTCTGCTGCTAATCTACCGCTAGCTTTGGCACGTCTTTTTTTGGTTCATTTTGTCTCTAGGAATTATCCTGATGGTTGGCATGTGCACATAAGTAATTAATGTACCAGTATCTCAATTTCTCTGTTGTCTCCATATGTGTGGGTTCAGTTCCATATAAACATATAAGTTTTTCTAAATCTCTTCATGTATCCAGATTCTTGAAATAACATCATTTTCTTGTATAACTAGCAAGATGCCCATGCGTTGCACGGAACATCAAGATGCATTTGTATGAGTAGTTTATCTTGTGGGAGAAAAGGATAAACGAGGGATGGCCTTATTTGCAAATGTGGAGAGGGGTGTGGGTATCTTTTTGCAAAATTGCCATAGTTTCCTTCCTATCCGTCAGATATAAATCGGACGACCTATATTGCAAGATGGCAGGCACACCATCATCACCAACTCTGCTTTTTATAAGAGTATAGATATAGATATAGATGATCATGTCACATAACATTCAGCATTCTCAGTAGGTGATAGCAGTTACTTTCTCTTTGAGATGGCTCAAAAACCTCACAGTCATGTCTATTAAGTGGCATGTCACTCTTTTCGTACTGAAGAAACCTACGTGGATAGTTTTGCACTACAACTGCCTGATCTTTGTGTCTCTTCATTCATGCAGGGGGTTGTTAGAGATATCAGGTCTCTGAGTACTACGCCTGCTGTAATGCCAATGCTGCCAGTATGTTTACTCATTACTTGATGAGCTGAATCCATAAGTCTTTTCTTATCCTTGTCTCACTGTCTTTTCTGCCTTGGTTGAAGGACCATGTGGTAGCAAAAGGAAGTCCCCTGATGAAAAAGATGTCTGTAGCAAACGAAAGGCCTACAATGAACCAGACAACAGTAGCAAAAGGAAGTCCCCTGATGAACAAGATGTCTGTAGCAAACGAAAGGCCTACAATGAACCAGACACCAGTAGCAAATGGACGGCCCCTGATGAACCAAACACCAGTGGCAAATGGAAGCCCCATGATCATCAACCAGGCTCGAGTAGGAAATGGAAGGTCCCAGCTGAAACAAACACCAGTTACAGATGCAATGCCCCAGAGGGATCTAACACCAGAGATAAATGGAAGGCCCCAGAAGGACCGAATACCATTAGCAGATGGATGTCCCCATATGGAACAAATAACACCAACAAAACCGTAATATTCTAGTCTCAGTTTCTCACATAATTCAGTTATTAGCTAAATATACAGAGATTTTATACAAAGATTCCTAGAAGTATCCTGCTCTGATAGGTATACAAAGCTATGTGGTGTGGCCACAGAGAAAAGCCCTTTTTTAATGATAGTTTTCTCGCTGTTATTTCAGTTCTATCAGCAAGGTTTTCTTTACCTGGATCATATGATGCCAGATTTAACCTAGGTGTTTTTGCACATAGAAGGGGCATCAGAGCACAACATGTATGCCCTATAATTTAGAGAATTGAAGTCACAGTTTTCATGAAAGGGTGTTAAAAAAAGGTTTCTTAATGTGCTAACTAAGACTAAATTTTGAAATCCTTGAACACAAGTACAAAGATTGTTAAACTTTTTCAAAATGTTCAAATAACCATTCATATCTGCATAATCCTGTGGTAAGATGCTTATTTTCATGAGAGAGCTGGTTTAAATTTAATACTGGCAATTCAAATCTTGAAATGGTACATGTTGTATTGCTCCAAAACACTCTCTCTTTCTTCAGGAAGAATATATTCATGACTTTTCAGTTGTATTACAAATATGACTCTGCATATACATTATGTCTTCACTGTTTTGCTCATTATGTCCTTGTTAAATTTCTGGATTCTGACAAAGCTTGCCTATTAATGCCAGCCTTCCTGCACGTTCCACTTATACTACAAGGGCGTCAGTTCTGAAGCCGAAGGTAGAACAGGGTAAGGTAAAAGCAGCTCACATGGTTGGTACAAGCTACAGGCTAGCACCTTCACAGAAAGAGGAGTTGAATGAAAAGGTCAATCCCCAAGAGCCAACTAAGAAGGTAACCTGTGATACCTTGCCCCTTTCCATCGTTATGAAATTGGTATAGGATACCTCGAGCAAACTAATGTTGTTGGCTAGTTTGGGTACGATTTTCATGCTTTCAACAGTCAAAGGAAACACCTGTTGCAATACTGCTTACAGTTCAGGGCCAATGTCCTTCTGGAAAAAGCATACCACTGAGTTCTGGTTCTGAAAAAAGCATACCTATGAATTATTGAATTTACTGGAACATGATTGAAGCTGCAGCTGTAACTTTTCGTATGTGCCTCTGCAGTAGACTGAAAACTTGCGCTTGCATTATATTCAGTGTGTGATCGTGGCTCTGTACTTGTGTTTGAAAATGCAGGAACCAGTTAAAATAATCATCGATTCAGATAATGGCAGTAAAGCGTGCACTTCCCGGATGATTCTGAACATGGAGCCAGGTAGAGCTCATTCCTTTTTGTGCATGCTTTTCTTATGTCGTTTCTAGTTTCCTGCCTCAAAAAGGAGAGGGAGACCCTGATGAACGGAACATCTGTAGCAAACGGAAGACCTACAATGAACCAGACACCAGTAGCAAATGGACTACCCCTGATGAACCAAACACCAGTGGAAAATGGAAGCCCCATGGTCGTCAACCAAGCTCCAGTAGGAAATGGAAGGTCCCAGCTGAAACAGACACCGGCAACAGATGGAACGACCCAGAGGGATCTAACACCAGAGATAAGTGGAACTCCCCAGAAGGACCAAATACCAGTAGCAAATGGAAGGCCCCATATGGAACAAATACTGGCAAAAAAAACGTAATATTCTAGTCTCTGTTTCTGACATAGTTCAGTTGATAGCTAAATATACAGAGATGTCATACAAAGATTCCTAGAAGTACCCTGCTGTGATAGGGATACAAAGCTATGCGGTGTGGCCATGGATTTCGAGTCGCGCGACTAGTCGCAACTAGTAGATGAGTCGCAAAAAAATGTTGACTCTACTTAGTGTCGACTCATGACTCGAGTCGCGACTAGTCGCAACTGTAGGCTCGACTTTTTCCGAGTCGCTACCCCAGAATGACTCATCGACTCGAAAACCATGGGTTTGGCCGCAGATAAAACTCCTTTTTTCGTGAGAATTTTCTTGCTGTTATTTCGGTTCTACTCACAAGATTTTCTTAACCTGAATCTCACGATGCCAGATTTAACCTAGGTGTTTTTGCACATAGAAGGGGATTCACAGGAGAGCATGTATGCCCTGTAATTTAGAGAACTGAAGTCACAGTTTTCATGAAAGGGTGTTAAAAAAAGGTTTCTTAATGTGCTAACTAAAACTAAATTTTGAAATCCTCGAACACAAGTGCGGAGACTGTTAAACTTTCCCAAAAGGTTCAAATAACCATTCATATCTGCATAATCCTGTGGTAAGATGCTTATTTTCATGACAGAGCTGGTTTAAGGCTGGCAATTCAAATCTTAAAATGGTACATATTGTATCGCTCCAAAACACTCGGTCTCTCTTTCTTCAGGAAGGTTATATTCATGACTTTTCAGTTGTAATACAAATATGACTCTGCATACACATTATGTCTTCACTGTTTTCTCATTATGTCCTTGTAAGATTTTTCGATTCTGACAAAGCTTGCTTATTAATGCCAGCCTTCCTGCATGTTCCACTTATGCTACAAGGCCATCAGTTCTGAAGCCAGATGTAGAACAGGGCAAGGTAAAAGCAAATCATATGGTTGGTACAAGCTACAGGGTAGCACCTACACAGAAAGAGGTGTTGAATCAAAAGGTCAATTCTCAAGAGCCAACTAAGAAGGTAACCTGTGATACCTTGCCCCTTTGTACCTTAATGAAATTGGTATTGGGATACCACGAGCAAAACTAATGTTGTTGGCTAGTTCGGCTGCGAATGCTTCAACAGTTAAAGGAAACACCTTTTGCAATACTGCTTACAGTTCATGGCCAATATCCTTCTGACGAAAACATACCACTGAGTTCTACTCCGTAGTTCTGAAAAATGCACACCGCTGAAAAATGCAACCCACTGAATTACGGTTCTGAAAAAAGCATACCTATGAATTTACTGGAACATGCTTGCAGCTGCAGCTGTAACTTTTCATATGCGATTCTGTAGTAGACTGAAAAGTTGTGCTTGCATTATACTCAGTGTGTGACCGTGCCTTCGTACTTGTGTTTGAAAATGCAGGAACCAGTTAAAATAATCATCGATTCAGATAATGACAGTAAAGGGTGCACTTCCCGGGCGATTCTGAAGATGGAACCAGGTAGAGTTCATTCCTTTTTGTGCATGCTTTTCTTATGTCGATTCTCGTTTCCTGCCTCGGACAGGGCAGGGAGACCCTAACTGGTAATCATTTATAACAGAGAGATAATCATCGGCGATTACCATTTACCACTTAATAGTTTCTATTGCAGCATGCATTGTTATTACCAAAGAACCAAGAAATCCTTATTTGCAGCACAAAAAATATATAAATGAAAAGAAGTAAATCACACCCTCTGTTATGTATATATGCTGCAGCTCACCTGATGAAGGAAGTCGGCAGCGAGTCGGGACCGCAGCTTGTGTGGGGTGCGAGGAAGAGGAGGACGAGAAGCGAGACACTGCCCATTGATGCCGCCACCTTGCTGCCAGGAGAAGGGGAGAAGAGGATGCGGGGACCTGGACCAGATGCACAGGAGGACGAGGCTGTTCAAGCGGTTGAAGCCGCTCCAGCAAAGCGGGCTCACCGGTTCAACCCCAAGTACGATGCGACCCTGTGGATCACCTGCTGAGGTGGTCTGAGAAGCCACATCGGCGCCGGGCACACTGACAAAACAATGGTTGTTCGACTTTGGCAACATCAATGCACATAGTATCGTTTCACCTATGACCCCCACAACTCAAACACATTACACATGTACACCATAGATGTCCAGGGAGGTAAAGTCCTTTTTTTTTTTCAACCATTTCAACTGTTGTTTACGCGAGGTCCACATGAGGAACAGACTGAAGAATTGCAAATGAGGTATACAAGTAGCACCTGCAACATGGTAGGCAGTGAGTTTATTCTGTATGCAATCTATGGTTCTAAGTTAATCCACTGGCACTGGTTGCATTGCCTCAGCTTCCTTCCTCAAACCCTCCAATAGAGCCGACGATAGGTACCGCTCTCCCGCGCTCGGATGAACAGTCTGAAACAACAGGTGCATTGTTCAGTTACTCTTCTGAAACTTCTTCATGTTAACATTTTTTTGGATAATTTTCACATAGATGGATATGTATGGCGTACCATCATGAGCTTCCCTTTGTTTTTTGGCCACTTTGTGAGCTCAATCGTGGCCACTGTGTTGGCTCCTGATGATATCCCCACCTGCAAAAAATCGACAGGTTCAGCAATAGTTCAATGAGTTTGATCCAGTTTCACATGAGTCTGTTATTCTTCTTGATTCTTCCCAAACATACATTTTCTTTTGGTATGGGAGCGGTAAATTTATTTTTGCATCTTACCAGTAGACCCTCTTGCAGTGCCAACTGTACGGATAAAAATTTGAACCTGTGTAGATAGATATAGACATCTTGCCTTTTGATTATGACCACCAATAGTCAGACCGTCTGGATACACAGTTGGTCCTACTGCTGCTGCTGCAGGGGGAGAAGGAAGAGACGCCGGTGCCGGCGCCGGTAGAGGAGGACGAGGAGGAGGCTAGTCCGCCGCGGCTGGCTCCCGTGAGAAGAGACTTGTGGGAGACTAGAATAAAATCTGCCCTTTAGGTGAGATCGTATTTAGAAAATTAAAAAAATTCTGCCACCAGAACACATTACGTGTTTTCCTGAAAGAAGGTACACTACCTTACCATATTTTTTTCAAAGTATCAAGTCTCACAATCATAATTCAAAACACATTGCATTGCATTAACTTCTCGCACGGCCACAACCCAACCAAACAATATGCTAACCTCATAGCCAAGTACACGCCTTATTGGATCAACAAACAGTCCATGCAGAAACTCAAATTCGCATTTCCCAACCTATCGGTTGGATCCACATGCATCTCAAATTCCGAATTCTATCCAGCATTCTTAGTGGAGTAGTACATCCTTGAACATACTCTCAAGGTTGGCCAGTGACCTGCCACCAGGTTGTGTTGTCGCACGAACGGCTATCTCGCTCCACTCCGCCGCCTTCCGCCTCATTTCTCTCCCCACCCCTTCTCCTCCCATCACCTCCCGTATCCTTGCCTCAACCACCTCCCGGCGCACATCATCGCCAACTTCCATCCCAACGCCCCACTCCACACACGCGTAACGGGAGTTAGTTTGCTGCTCGGCGAAGAAGGGCCAGCACAACATTGGCACCCCGGCACTAAGGCCCTCCATCGTGGAGTTCCACCCGCAGTGCGTCAAGAAGGCGCCCACTGCCTCGTGCCGTAACACCGCCTCCTGTTCGCACCAGCTCGCAAGGAGACACCTGCCCTTGGTTGCATCTAGGAACTCAGAAGGCAGCATGGCAGCATCACCCTTTACCAGGTCGTTCCTCATGATCCAGAGGAAGTCGAAGCCGCAGTTGGCAAGCCCCCACGCAAACTCCACCAGCTCCTGCTCGGACATGGTGGTTATGCTTCCGTAGTTGACATACACCACAGATCGGGGCTCCCTACCCTGGAGCCATTCGAGGCAGGACCGGTCTTCTCTCCAGAGACTGGGGCGTATGGCGGCGAGCGTGCCGCCAACATCGCCTTCCGAAACCAGCTGCTCAGTAAGGACGTTAAGCGGGCCGATGGTGTAGACGGGTATAGGGAGGATGGAACACATGGCGTCCAGAGCCTTCTGCTCGAGCTCGTCAATGGTGTTGAGGATGACGGCGGCCGCACGGTCCGACTGCTCGGCCTCATGCTTGAGGAAGTTGAACATCACGTCGCCAGGGTCCGTCGTGCGGATGAAGGATGAGAAGTCTCGGAGGCGCATGTGCTTGCTCATCCCGCGTGCCCGTGTCACCGGCGTGTCCAAGTACCCGTTCTTCACTTGCTCTTCATCTGCTCAGATCAATGAAAACGCCCAGCATCACACATACGGAATGCAACATATCTTCGGGACATGGTTGGCTGGTTGCTACTTGTTACAAACTGGGCATGGCGCCATACATACCTTTAAGAGGGGTGAGGCCCTCGTCTAGGAGGAACTGGAAGTTGCGGTAGCCCATGAAACCGCAGACACTGGCAGTCCAGAACAGCACACATGGCACGCCGAGTTCCACCGCGGCATCCATGCTAAAGCTCATGACTTCGTCCGACACAACGCAACTCACTGGCGGCACCCCAGCCACACTGTTGAGGTCGTGGAGTAGGTTCCTTAGATGGGGAAGGAGGCAGGTGGTCATGATGGAATGGCAGAGGGATGGTATGTCCTGCGTGGCGTCGGCATCGAACAAAGGCAAACCGTCAGGAATGGTGGCGAAGCGGAAGTCCGGAAGGCCTGCCACGGCGTGAGGACCGCGGGAGCGGACCAGACGGCGGTGGTTATACTCGGTGTTGACGAAGGTGACGTGGAAGCCCTTGCAGTGAAAGATCTTTGCCAGCTTCATCATCGGCGTGATGTGGCCCTGAGCCGGGAACGGCACGAACACAGCGTGCGGCTTCTTGTTCGTGGTAGTAGCACCCATGTCGTCGCCCGGAGTGGTAGAAATGCAGCTCAAGATTTGAAACTGAGTTTTTAGAGGGAAATGTGATCTTCTCTGCTTGTACGGGCAATCACACAGTGCATATATATAGCGACTGAGAGTGGCAATTGCTGCGCGTATAGAGTTCAATATTAGTCTTAAAAAAGGTCAAATACGGCACGAATGCACGATGGATGGATGAGAACGTGTATGTATTGGATTAAGTATAAGTGGTCATGTCGTTTGCCTTTACTAATAAAGTAGTAATGAATATTGTCGATTAAATGCTCCATCTAGAAGTTTTGTGCAACAGAACCAGATTCTTGAGCCATGCTCACTGAACGAAAGGTGACTGCTGAGTAGTATTTAAATTGTTTCAAGGTACCAACCTCAGGTGTGAAGAATAATCTATAATTAACTTTGTGTCTGAGGCTATTATATAATTTATTGGATGTGTGTTTGTTTGAAGATAATTGCTATTTGTTTTTGTGAAGAAAAAAAATCTAACTCTCCCCCCAATAAGTATTTTTGTTCATTCTTTTGTTTTTACTCACTGCTGTTACCAACATGGTGAGAGTGTCCTCTGTCTTCCATTCTTTTGTCCACCATGCTAAAATGCTGATATACAACCTAAGAAATGGCCCACACAAATAATATGATCTAACGCCATCATTAAGGGCATCCACAACATTACAATAAAACATTCTCTAAGGAAAGAAAGATAGATGTTATCGGTCAAGAAACTTTAGCATATGTTCTCTACAAAAATAGAAGGGAAACATACATGATCATGTGAAAAGAGATGGTGAGAGGGACCATGTTAAAAGTGCTCTTGAACGTAGGACATATTTTCTATGAAATTTTATCCTTTAGTTCATCACTATAGTAATCATATTGATTGGTAACTTTATGTATACTTCATCTTCTATTAAACGATTGATTAGAAAATCCAATGTTAGCTCTGGACCTAGCCGCCGCCTCCCAAGAACCCTAGATTTCTGCCTCCCACCGGCGCCGGCGCCGGTCCATCTCGTCTCCGGTGGCCCTATGGCCATGGAGGCGGAGTGGATCTCGGCCCTTGCCGGTGGGAGGGCTCCGTTTTAGATCTTTTTTCGAGATTTGTTAGGGTTTGTGTCCTACTCAGGAAGACGAGACGGCGGCGGCTCCCTGAAGATGGAATAAAGGTCTCCCTGTTGGAAATATGCCCTAGAGGCAATAATAAAAGCATTATTATTATATTTCCTTGTTCATGATAATTGTCTTTATTCATGCTATAATTGTGTTATCCGGAAATCGTAATACATGTGTGAATAACAGACACCAACATGTCCCTAGTAAGCCTCTAGTTGACTAGCTCGTTGATCAATAGATAGTCATGGTTTCCTGACTATGGGCATTGGATGTCATTGATAACGAGATCACATCATTCGGAGAATGATGTGATGGACAAGACCCAATCTTAAACATAGCATAAGATCGTATAGTTCGTTTGCTAGAGTTTTCCAATGTCAAGTATCCTTTCCTTAGACCATGAGATCGTGTAACTCCCGGATACCGTAGGAGTACTTTGGGTGTGCCATACGTCACGACGTAACTGGGTGACTATAAAGGTATACTGCGGGTATCTCCGAAAGTGTTTGTTGGGTTGACATGGATCGAGACTGGGATTTGTCACTCCGTATGACGGAGAGGTATCACTGGGCCCACTCGGTAATGCATCATCATTATGAGCTCAAAGTGACCAAGTGTCTGGTCACGGGATCATGCATTACGGTACGAGTAAAGTGACTTGCCGGTAACGAGATTGAACGAGGTATTGGGATACCGACGATCGAATCTCGGGCAAGTAACATATCGATTGACAAAGGGAATTGCATACGGGGTTGCTTGAATCCTCGACATCGTGGTACATCCGATGAGATCATCGTGGAGCATGTGGGAGCCAACATGGGTATCCAGATCCCGCTGTTGGTTATTGCCCGAGAGCCGTCTCGGTCATGTCTGCATGTCTCCCGAACCCGTAGGGTCTACACACTTAAGGTTCGGTGACGCTAGGGTTGTAGGGATATATATATGCAGTAACCCGAATGTTGTTCGGAGTCCCGTATGAGATCCCGGACGTCACGAGGAGTTTCGGAATGGTCCGGAGGTAAAGAATTATATATAGGAAGTGCTATTTTGGCCATCGGGACAAGTTTCGGGGTCACCGGTATTGTACCGGGACCACCAGAAGGGTCCCGGGGGGTCCACCGGGTGGGGCCACCTGCCCCGGGGGCCACAAGGGCTGTAGGGGGTGCGCCTTGGCCTACATGGGCCAAGGGGAACCAGCCCAAGAGACCCATGCGCCTAGGGTTCCAAAGGGGAAGAGTCCCACAAGTGGAAGGCACCTCCTAGGTGCCTTGGGGGGGAGGAAATCCTCCCTTGGCCGCCGCCCCCTTGGGAGATCAGATCTCCCAGGGCCGGCACCCCCCCCCCAAAGAGGCCTATATAAAGGGGGGAGGGGAAGGGGGCAGCCACACCCTTTGCCTTGGCGCCTCCCTCTCCCTCTCCAACACCTCCTCCTCCTCCGTAGAGCTCGGCGAAGCCTTGCCGGAGTACTGCAGCTCCACCATCACCACGCCGTCGTGCTGCTGCTGGAGCCATCTTCCTCAACCTCTCCTTTGCCTTGCTGGATCAAGAAGAAGGAGACGTTACGCTGACCATATGTGTGTTGAACGCGGAGGTGCCGTCCGTTCGGCGCTAGGATCTCCGGTGATTTGGATCACGTCGTGTACGACTACCTCATCCCCGTTCCTTGAACGCTTCCGCACGCGATCTACAAAGGTATGTAGATGAATCTGAATACTCGTTGCTAGATGAACTCATAGATGGATCTTGGTGAAACCGTAGGAAAATTTTTGTTTTCTGCAACGTTCCCCTACAGTGGCATCATGAGCTAGGTCTATGCGTAGTTCTCTATTGCACGAGTAGAACACAATTTGTTGTGGGCGTAGATGTTGTCAACTTTCTTGCCGCTACTAGTCTTATCTTGCTTCAGCGGTATTGTGGGATGAAGCGGCCCGGACCAACCTTACACGTACGCTTACGTGAGACCGGTTCCACCGACTGACATGCACTAGTTGCATAAGGTGGCTGGCGGGTGTCTGTCTCTCCCACTTTAGTTGGAGCGGATTCGATGAAAAGGGTCCTTATGAATGGTAAATAGAAGTTGACAAATCACGTTGTGGCTTTTACGTAGGTAAGAAAACGTTCTTGCTAGAACCCTAATTCAGCCACGTAAAACTTGCAACAACAATTAGAGGACGTCTAACTTGTTTTTGCAGCAAGTGCTTGGTGATATGATATGGCAAAAGTTGTGATGAATGATGAATGATATATATGTGATGTATGAGATCATGTTCATGTAATAGGAATCACGACTTGCATGTCGATGAGTATGACAACCGGCAGGAGCCATAGGAGTTTTCATTATTCTTTTATGACCTGCGTGTCGCCATGTAAATTACTTTACTTTATTGCTAAACGCATTAGCCATAGTAGTAGAAGTAATAGTTGGCGAGCAACTTCATGGAGACACGATGATGGAGATCATGATGATGGAGATCATAGGAGCTATGTGATATTGGCCATATCATGTCACTATTATTATTTGATTACATGTGATGTTTATCATGTTTTTGCATCTTGTTTACTTAGAACGACGGTAGTAAATAAGATGATCCCTCATAATAATTTCAAGAAGTGTTCCCCCTAACTGTGCACCATTGCGACAGTTCGTTGTTTCGAAGCACCACGTGATGATCGGGTGTGATAGATTCTAACGTTCGCATACAACGGGTGTAAGACAGATTTACACATGCAAACACTTAGGTTGACTTGACGAGCCTAGCATGTACAGACATGGCCTCGGAACACAGAAGACCGAAAGGTCGAGCATGAGTCGTATAGAAGATACGATCAACATGAAGATGTTCACCAATGTTGACTAGTCCGTCTCACGTGATGATCGGACACGGCCTAGTTGACTTGGATCATGTAATACTTAGATGACTAGAAGAGGGATGTCTATCTAAGTGGGAGTTCATTAAATAATTTGATTAGATGAACTTTAAAATTATCATGAACTTAGTCTAAAATATTTACAATATGTCTTGTAGATCAAATGGCCAACGTAGTCCTCAATTTCAACGCGTTCCTAGAGAAAACCAAGTTGAAAGACGATGGCAGCAACTACACGGACTGGGTCCGGAACCTGAGGATCATCCTCATAGCTGCCAAGAAAGATTATGTCCTACAAGCACCGCTGGGTGACGCACCTGTTCTCCCTGCAGAACAAGACGTTATGAACGCTTGGCAGTCACGTTCCGATGATTACTCCCTCGTTCAGTGCGGCATGCTTTACAGCTTAGAGCCGGGGCTCCAAAAGCGTTTTGAGAGACATGGAGCATATGAGATGTTCGAAGAGCTGAAAATGATTTTCCAAGCTCATGCCAGGGTCGAGAGATATGAAGTCTCCGACAAATTCTTCAGCTGTAAGATGGATGAAAATAGCTCTGTCAGTGAACACATACTCAAGATGTCTGGGTTGCACAACCGCTTGACTCAACTGGAAGTTAATCTCCCGGATGAAGCGGTCATTGACAGAATCCTCCAGTCGCTTCCACCAAGCTACAAGAGCTTTGTGATGAACTTCAATATGCAGGGGATGGAAAATACCATTCCTGAAGTATTTGCTATGCTGAAATCAGCAGAGGTAGAAATCAAGAAGGAACATCAAGTGTTGATGGTGAATAAAACCACTAAGTTCAAGAAGGGCAAGGGTAAAAAGAACTTCAAGAAGGACGGCAAGGAAGTTGCCGCGCCCGGTAAGCAAGTTGCCGGGAAGAAGCCAAAGAATGGACCCAAGCCCGAGACTGAGTGCTTTTATTGCAAGGGAAGTGGTCACTGGAAGCGGAATTGCCCCAAATACTTAGCGGACAAGAAGGCCGGCAAAACAAAAGGTATATGTGATATACATGTAATTGATGTGTACCTTACCAGTACTCGTAGTAGCTCTTGGGTATTTGATACCGGTGCAGTTGCTCACATTTGTAACTCAAAGCAGGAGCTGCGGAATAAGCGAAGACTGGGGAAGGATGAGGTGACGATGCGCGTCGGGAATGGTTCCAAGGTCGATGTGATCGCCGTCGGCACGCTACCTCTACATTTACCTACGGGATTAGTTTTAAACCTCAATAATTGTTATTTAGTGCCAAGTTTGAGCATGAACATTGTGTCTGGATCTCGTTTAATTCGAGATGGCTACTCATTTAAATCCGAGAATAATGGTTGTTCTATTTATATGAGTGATATGTTTTATGGTCATGCTCCGATGGTTAATGGTTTATTCTTGATGAATCTCGTACGTGATGATACACATATTCATAGTGTGAATACCAAAAGAGTTAAAGTTGATAATGATAGTCCCACATACTTGTGGCACTTCGCCTTGGTCACATAGGTGTCAAACGCATGAAGAAGCTCCATGCAGATGGACTTTTAGAGTCTCTTGATTATGAATCATTTGACACGTGCGAACCATGCCTTATGGGTAAAATGACCAAGACTCCGTTCTCGGGAACAATGGAGTGAGCAACCAACTTATTGGAAATCATACATACTGATGTTGCGGTCCAATGAGTGTTGAGGCTCGCGGTGGCTATCGTTATGTTCTCACCCTCACTGATGACTTGAGTAGATATGGGTATATCTACTTAATGAAACACAAGTCTGAGACCTTTGAAAAGTTCAAGGAATTTCGGAGTGAGGTTGAAAATCAACGTGACAGAAAAATCAAGTTTCTACGATCAGATCGTGGAGGAGAATACTTGAGTCACGAATTTGGCACACACTTAAGAAAATGTGGAATAGTGTCACAACTCACGCCGCCTAGAACACCTCAACGTAATGGTGTGTCCGAACGTCGTAATCGCACTCTATTAGATATGGTACGATCTATGATGTCTCTTACCAATCTACCGCTATCCTTTTGGGGTCATGCTTTAGAGACTGCCGCATTCACTTTAAATAGGGCTCCGTCGAAATCCGTTGAGACGACACCGTATGAATTTGAAGGAAATATGCCCTAAAGGCAATAATAAAGTTATTATTTATTTCCTTATATATCATGATAAATGTTTATTATTCATGCTAGAATTGTATTAACCGGAAACATAATACATGTGTGAATACATAAACAAACAGAGTGTCACTAGTATGCCTCTACTTGACTAGCTCGTTAATCAAAGATGGTTATATTTCCTAACCATGGAAAAAGAGTTGTTATTTGATTAACGGGGTCACATCATTAGTTGAATGATCTGATTGACATGACCCATTTCATTAGCTTAGCACCCGATCGTTTAGTATGTTGCTATTGCTTTCTTCATGACTTATACATGTTCCTTTGACTATGAGATTATGCAACTCCCGTTTGCCGGAGGAACACTTTGGGTACTACCAAACGTCACAACGTAACTGGGTGATTATAAAGGAGTACTATAGGTGTCTCCAAAGGTAGATGTTGGGTTGGCGTATTTCGAGATTAGGATTTGTCACTCCGATTGTCAGAGAGGTATCTCTGGGCCCTCTCGGTAATGCACATCACATAAGCCTTGCAAGCACTGCAACTAATATGTTAGTTGTGAGATGATGTATTACGGAACGAGTAAAGAGACTTGCCAATAACGAGATTGAACTAGGTATTGGATACCGACGATCGAATCTCGGGCAAGTAACATACCGATGACAAAGGGAACAACGTATGTTGTTATGCGGTCTGACCGATAAAGATCTTCGTAGAATATGTAGGAGCCAATATGGGCATCCAGGTCCCGCTATTGGTTATTGACCGGAGACGTGTCTCGGTCATGTCTACATTGTTCTCGAACCGTAGGGTCCGCACGCTTAAGGTTTCGATGACAGTTATATAATGAGTTTTTGAGTTTTGATGTACCGAAGGAGTTCGGAGTCCCGGATGAGATCGGGGACATGGCGAGGAGTCTCGAAATGGTCGAGACGTAAAGATCGATATATTGGACGACTATATTCGGACATCGGAAAGGTTCTGAGTGGTTCGGGTATTTTCGGAGGTACCGGGGAGTTACGGGAATACGGGGAAGAGTATTGGGCCTTATTGGGCCTTAGTGGGAAGGAGCCAGGAGGTGGCGCGCGCCCCTCCCAAGCCCAGTCCGAATTGGACAAGGGGTTTGGGGGCGCGGCCCCCTCTCCCTTCCTTCTCCACTCCCCTCCTTTCCCCCCTTCTCCTAGTTGGACTAGGAAAGGTGGAATCCTACTCCCGGTGGGAGTAGGACTCCCCTTGGCGCGCCCCTTCTAGGCCGGCCGCCCCCTCCCCCTTGCTCCTTTATATACGGGGGCAGGGGGGCACCCCAGGACACACAAGTTGATCTTCGTAATCGTTTCTTAGCCGTGTGCGGTGCCCCCCTCCACCATATTCCACCTCGAATATATCGTTGCAGTGCTTAGGCGAAGCCCTGCGCCGATAGAACATCAAGATCGTCACCACGCCGTCGTGCTGACGGAACTCGTCCCCGAAGCTTTGCTGGATCGGAGCTAGGGGCACGTCATCGAGCTGAACGTGTGCCAAGAACTCGGAGGTGCCGGAGTAACGGTGCTTGGATCGGTCGGATCGGGAAGACGTACGACTACTTCCTCTACGTTGTGTCAACGCTTCCGCTTCGGTCTACGAGGGTACGTTGACAACACTCTTCCCTCTCGTTGCTATGCATCACCATGATCTTGCGTGTGCGTAGGATTTTTTTTTTTGAAATTACTACGTTCCCCAACAGTGGCATCCGAGCCTAGGTTTTTATGGTTTGATGTTTTGCACGAGTAGAACACAAGTGAGTTGTGGATGATACAAGTCATACTGCCTACCAGCATGTCATACTTTGGTTCGGCGGTATTGTTGGATGAAGCGGCCCGGACCGACATTACGCGTACGCTTACGCGAGACTGGTTCTACCGCCGTGCTTTGCACACAGGTGGCTGGCGGGTGTCAGTTTCTCCAACTTTAGTTGAACCAAGTATGGCTACGCCCGGTCCTTGCGAAGGTTAAAACGGAGTCTATTTGACAAACTATCGTTGTGGTTTTGATGCGTAGGTGAGATTGGTTCTTGCTTAAGCCCGTAGCAGCCACGTAAAACTTGCAACAAACAAAGTAAAGAGGACATCTAACTTGTTTTTGCAGGGCATGTTGTGATGTGATATGGTCAAGACGTGATGAGATATAAGTTGTTGTATGAGATGATCATGTTTTGTTGAAGTTATCGGCAACTGGCTAAAGCCTTATGGTTGTCTCTCTACTGCATAAGATGCAATCACCAAATAATTGCTTTACTTTATCGCTATGCGATAGCAATAGTTGTAAAAGCAATTGTTGGCGAGACAACCATGTGATGACACATTGATATAGATCAAGATGATGGAGATCATGGTGTCATGCCGGTGACGATGGAGATCATGACGATGCTTTGGAGATGGAGATCAAAGGCGCAAGATAATCATGGCCATATCATGTCACATATTTTGATTGCATATGATGTTTATCTTTTATACATCTTATCTTGCTTTGTTTGACGGTAGCTTTATAAGATGATCGCTCACTAAATTATCAAGAAGTGTTCTCCCCGAGTATGCACCGCTGCCAAAGTTCGTCGTGCCCAGACACCACGTGATGATCGGGTGTGATAAGCTCTACGTCCATCTACAACGGGTGCAAGCCAGTTTTGCACACGCAGAATACTCGGGTTATACTGGACGAGCCTAGCATATGCAGATATGGCCTCGGAACACGGAGACCGAAAGGTCGAGCGTGAATCATATAGTAGATATGATCAACATAATGATGTTCACCATTGAAGACTAATCCATTTCACGTGATGATCGGTTATGGTTTAGTTGATTTGGATCACGTGATCACTTAGAGGATTAGAGGGATGTCTATCTAAGTGGGAGTTCTTAAGTAATATGATTAATTGAACTTTAATTTATCATGAACTTAGTCCTGGTAGTATTAGCATATCTATGTTGTAGATCAATAGCTCGCGTTGTTGCTTTCATATGTTTATTTTGATATGTTCCTAGAGAAAATTGTGTTGAAAGATGTTATTAGCAATGATGCGGATTGGATCCGTGATCTGAGGTTTATCCTCATTGCTGCACAGAAAAATTATGTCCTTGATGCACCGCTAGGTGACAGACCTATTGCAGGAGCAGATGCAGACGTTATGAACGTTTGGCTAGCTCAATATGATGACTACTTAATAGTTTAGTGCACCATGCTTAACGGCTTAGAATCGGGACTTCAAAGACGTTTTGAACGTCATGGATCATATGAGATGTTCCAGGAGTTGAAGTTAATATTTCAAGCAAATACCCGGGTTGAGAGATATGAAGTCTCCAACGAGTTCTATGGCTAAAATATGGAGGAGAATCGCTCAACTAGTGAGCATGTGCTCAGATTGTCTGAGTACTACAATCGCTTGAATCAAGTGGGAGTTAATCTTCCAGATAAGATAGTGATTGACAGAATTCTCTAGTCACCATCACCAAGTTAGTAGAACTTCGTGATGAACTATATTATGCAAGGGATGACAAAAGTAATTCCCAAGCTCTTCGTGATGCTAAAATCGGCGAAGGTAGAAATCAAAGAAAAACATCAAGTGTTGATGGTTAACAAGACCACTAGTTTCAAGAAAAGGGCAAAGGGAAGAAAGGGGAACTTCAAAAAGAACGGCAAGCAAGTTGCTGCTCAAGTGAAGAAGCCCAAGTCTGGACCTAAGCCAGAGACTAAGTGCTTCTACTGCAAAGGGACTGGTCAGTGGAAGCGGAACTACCCCAAGTGATTGGCATATAAGAAGGATGGCAAAGTGAACATAAGTATATTTGATATACATGTTATTAATGTGTACTTTACTAGTGTTTATAACAACCCCTCAGTATTTGATACTAATTCAGTTGCTAAGAAGTAGTAACTCGAAACGTGAATTGCAGAATGAACAGAGACTAGTTAAGGGTGAGGTGACGATGTGTGTTGGAAGTAGTTCCAAGATTGATATGATCATCATCGCACACTCCCTATACTTTCGGGATTAGTGTTGAACCTAAATAAGTGTTATTTGGTGTTTGCGTTGAGCATGAATATGATTTGATCATGTTTATTGCAATACGGTTATTCATTTAAGTAAGAGAATAAATTGTTGTTCTGTTTACATGAATAAAACCTTATATGGTTACACACCCAACAAAAAAGGTTTGTTGGATCTCGATCGTAGTGATACACATATTCATAATATTGAAGTCAAAAAGATGCAAAGTTAATAATGATAGTGCAACTTATTTGTGGCACAGCCGTTTAAGTCATATTGGTGTAAAGCGCATGAAGAAACTCCATGCTGATGGGATTTTGGAATCACTTGATTATGAATCACTTGATGCTTGCGAACCATGCCTCATGGGCAAGATGACTAAGACTCCGTTCTCCGGAACAGTGGAGCGAGCAACTGACTTATTGGAAATAATACATACTGATGTATGCGATCCGATGAGTGTTAAGGCTCGCGGCGGGTATCGTTATTTTCTGACCTTCACAGATGATTTGAGCAGATATGTGTATATCTACTTGATGAAACATAAGTCTGAAACGTTTGAAAAGTTCAAAGAATTTCAGAGTGAAGTGGAAAATCCTCGTGACAAGAAAATAAGGTTTCTACGATATGATCGTGAAGAAGATTATTTGAGTTACGAGTTTGGTCTTCAGTTAAAACAATGTGAAATAGTTTCACTACTGACGCCACCTGGAACACCACAGCATAATGGTGTGTCCGAACGTCATAACCGTACTTTATTGGATATAGTGCAATCTATGATGTTTCTTACCGATTTACCACTATCATTTTTTGGGGTTATGTATTAGAGACAGCTGCATTCACGTTAAAAAAAGGGGGCACCATCTAAAGTCCCTTGAGACGACACAATATGTACTGTGGTTTGACAAGAAACCAAAGTTGTCGTTTCTTAAAGTTTGGAGTTGCGATGCTTATGTGAAAAGGTTTCATCATGATAAGCTCGAACCAAATCGGAGATATGTGTCTTCATAGGATACCCAAAGGAGACAGTTGGGTACACCTTCTGAAGGAAATATGCCCTAGAGGCAATAATAAAGTTATTATTTATTTCCTTATATATCATGATAAATGTTTATTATTCATGCTAGAATTGTATTATCCGGAAACATAATACATGTGTGAATACATAAACAAACAGAGTGTCACTAGTATGCCTCTACTTGACTAGCTCGTTAATCAAAGATGGTTATGTTTCCTAACCATGGACAAAGAGTTGTTATTTGATTAACGGGGTCACATCATTAGGAGAATGATCTGATTGACATGACCCATTCCATTAGCTTAGCACCCGATCGTTTAGTATGTTGCTATCGCTTTCTTCATGACTTATACATGTTCCTTTGACTATGAGATTATGCAACTCCCGTTTGCCGGACGAACACTTTGGGTGCTACCAAACGTCACAACGTAACTGGGTGATTATAAAGGAGCATTACAGGTGTCTCCAAAGGTAGATGTTGGGTTGGCGTATTTCGAGATTAGGATTTGTCACTCCGATTGCCGGAGAGGTATCTCTGGGCCCTCTCGGTAATGCACATCACATAAGCCTTGCAAGCACTGCAACTAATATGTTAGTTGTGAGATGATGTATTATGGAACGAGTAAGGAGACTTGCCGGTAACGAGATTGACCTAGGTATTGGATACCGACGATCGAATCTCAGGCAAGTAACATACCGATGACAAAGGGAACAAACGTATGTTGTTATGCGGTCTGACCGATAAAGATCTTCGTAGAATATGTAGGAGCCAATATGGGCATCCAGGTCCCGCTATTGGTTATTGACCGGAGACGTGTCTCGTTCATGTCTACATTGTTCTCGAACCGTAGGGTCCGCACGCTTAAGGTTTCGATGACGATTATTATGAGTTTGTGTATTTTGATGTACCGAAGGAGTTCGGAGTCCCGGATGTGATCACGGACATGACGAGGAGTCTCGAAATGGTCGAGACATAAAGATTGATATGTTGGACGACTATATTCGGACATCGGAATGGTTCCGAATGGTTTCGGATAAAACCGGAGTGCCGGAGGGGTTACCGGAACCCCCCGGGGAAGTAATGGGCCATATTGGGCCACGAGGGGAGAGAGAGGGCTGCGCCAGGAGGTGGCGCGCACCCCCCCATGAGGAGTCCGAATTGGACAAGGAGGGGGGGGGGCGCGGCCCCCTTTCCCTCTCCCTCTCTCTCTCTCCTTTCCTTCCCCCTTCCCCAAACCTAGTTGAACTAGGAAAGGGGAGTCCTACTCCCACCGGGAGGAGGACTCCCCCTCCCTTGGCGCGCCCCTCTAGGGCCGGCCGGCCTCCCCCTTGCTCCTTTATATACGGATGCAGGGGGGCACCCCAAGACACACAAGTTGATCCTTGAGATCGTTCCTTAGCCGTGTGCGGTGCCCCCCTCCACCATATTCCACCTTGGTCGTACCGTTGCAGTGCTTAGGCGAAGCCCTGCGATAGTAGAACATCAAGATCGTCACCACGCCGTCGTGCTGACGGAACTCTCTCCCCGGAGCTTTGCTGGATCGGAGCCCGAGGAGCGTCACCGAGCTGTACGTGTGCCAAGAACTCGGGGCGCCGGAGTAACGGCGCCGGGATCGGTTGGATCGCGAGGAGAACGTACGACTACTTCCTCTACGTTGTGATCGCTTCCGCTTCAGGTCTACAAGGGTATGTAGACAACACTCTCCCCCTCGTTGCTATGCATCACCATGATCTTGCGTGTGCGTAGGAATTTTTTTGAAATTACTACGTTCCCCAACAGTGGTATCAGAGCCTAGGTTTTTATGGTTTGATGTTATATGCACGAGTAGAACACAAGTGAGTTGTGGACGATACAAGTCATACTGCCTACCAACATGTCATACTTTGGTTCAGCGGTATTGTTGGATGAGATGACCCGGACCAACCTTACGCGTACGCTTACGCGAGACCGGTTCCCTCGACGTGCTTTGCACACAGATGGCTTGCGGGAGACATCTCACCAACTTTAGTTGAACCAAGTGTGGCTACGCCCGGTCCTTGAGAAGGTTAAAACGGAGTCTATTTGATGAACTATCGTTGTGGTTTTGATGCGTAGGTAAGATGAGTTCTTGCTTAAGCCCGTAGCAGCCACGTAAAACTTGCAACAAACAAAGTAGAGGACGTCTAACTTGTTTTTGCAGGGCATGTTGTGATGTGATATGGTCAAGACATGATGCTAAATTTTATTGTATGAGATGATCATGTTTTGTAACCGAGTTATCGGCAACTGGCAGGAGCCATATGGTTGTCGCTTTATTGTATGCAATGCAATCGCCCTGTAATGCTTTACTTTATCACTAAGCGGTAGCGATAGTCGTAGAAGCATAAGATTGGCGAGACGACAACGATGCTACGATGGAGATCAAGGTGTCGCGCCGGTGACGATGGTGATCATGATGGTGCTGCAGAGATGGAGATCATGAAGCACAAGATGATGATGACCATATCATATCACTTATATTGATTTGCATGTGATGTTTATCTTTTTATGCATCTTATCTTGCTTTGATTGACGGTAGCATTATAAGATGATCTCTCACTAAATTATCAAGAAGTGTTCTCCCCGAGTATGCACCGTTGCCAAAGTTCGTCGTGCCCAGACACCACGTGATGATCGGGTGTGATAAGCTCTACGTCCATCTACAATGGGTGCAAGCCAGTTTTGCACACGCAGAATACTCGGGTTATACTTGACGAGCCTAGCATATGCAGATATGGCCTCGGAACACGGAGACCGAAAGGTCGAGCGTGAATCATATAGTAGATATGATCAACATGATGATGTTCACCATTGAGAACTAATCCATTTCACGTGATGATCGGTTATGGCTTAGTTTGATTTGGATCACGTGATCACTTAGATGATTAGAGGGATGTCTATCTAAGTGGGTGTTCTTTAGTAATATGATTAATTGAACTTTAATTTATCATGAACTTAGTCCTGGTAGTATTAGCATATCTATGTTGTAGATCAATAGCTCGCGTTGCTCGCTTCATATGTTTATTTTGATATGTTCCTAGAGAAAATTG
Organism: Triticum aestivum; assembly: GCF_018294505.1. Taxonomy (NCBI): domain Eukaryota; kingdom Viridiplantae; phylum Streptophyta; class Magnoliopsida; order Poales; family Poaceae; genus Triticum; species Triticum aestivum. The sequence continues at coordinate 16,141,061 of NC_057797.1, forward strand.
TGTTGAAAAATATTAGTAGCAATGATGCGGATTGGATCCGTGATCTAAGGTTTATCCTCATTGCTGCACAGAAGAATTATGTCATTGATGCACCGCTAGGTGACAAACCTATTGCAGGAGCAGATACAGACGTTATGAACGTTTGGCTAGCTCAATATGATGACTACTTGATAGTTTAGTGCACCATGCTTAACGGCTTAGAATCGGGACTTCAAAGACGTTTTGAACGTCATGGACCATATGAGATGTTCGAGGAGTTAGAGTTAATATTTCAAGCAAATACCCGAGTTGAGAGTTATGAAGTCTCCAACAAGTTCTATAGCTAAAAGATGGAGGAGAATCGCTCAACTAGTGAGCATGTGCTCAGATTGTCTGGGTACTACAATCGCTTGAATCAAGTGGGAGTTAATCTTCCAGATAAGATAGTGATTGACAGAATTCTCTAGTCACCATCACCAAGTTAGTAGAACTTCGTGATGAACTATAGTATGCAAGGGATGACGAAAACAATTCCCAAGCTCTTCGTGATGCTGAAATCGACGAAGGTAGAAATCAAGAAAAACATCAAGTGTTGATGGTTAACGAGACCACTAGTTTCAAGAAAAGGGCAAGAAGAGGAACTTCAAGAAGAACGACAAGCGAGTTGCTGCTCAAGTGAAGAAGCTCAAGTCGGGTCCTAAGCCTGAGACTAAGTGCTTCTACTGCAAAGGGACTGGTCACTGGAAGCGGAACTACCCCAAGTGATTGGCGGATAAGAAGGATGGCAAAGTGAACATAAGTATATTTGATATACATGATTATTGATGTGTACTTTACTAGTGTTTATAGCAACCCCTCAATATTTGATACTGGTTCAGTTGCTAAGAGTAGTAACTCGAAACGGGAGTTGCAGAATAAACAGAGACTAGTTAAGGGTGAAGTGACGATGTGTGTTGGAAGTGGTTCCAAGATTGATATGATCATCATCACACTCTCCCTATACTTTCAGGATTAGTGTTAAAACTAAATAAGTGTTATTTGGTGTTTGCGTTGAGCATGAATATGATTTGATCATGTTTATTGCAATACAGTTATTCATTTAAGTTAGAGAACAATTGTTGTTCTGTTTACATGAATAAAACCTTCTATGGTTATACACACCAACAAAATGGTTCGTTGAGTCTCGATAGTAGTGATACACATATTCATAATGTTGAAGCCAAAAGATGCAGAGTTGATAATGATAGTGCAACTTATTTGTGGCACTGCCGTTTAGGTCATATCGGTATAAAGCGCATGAAGAAACTCCATACTGATGGACTTTTGGAGTCACTTGATTATGAATCACTTGGCACTTGCGAACCGTGCCTCATGGGCTAGATGACTAAAACACCGTTCTCCGGTACTATGGAGAGAGCAACAGATTTGTTGGAAATCATACATACGGATGTATGTGGTCCGATGAATGTTGAGGCTCGTGGCGGATATCGTTATTTTCTCACCTTCACAGATGATTTGAGCAGATATGGGTATATCTACTTAATGAAACACAAGTCTGAAACATTTGAAAAGTTCAAAGAATTTCAGAGCGAAGTGGAAAATCATCGTGACAAGAAAATAAAAGTTTCTACGATCTGATCGCGGAGACAAATATTTGAGTTACGAGTTTGGTCTTCAATTAAAACAATGTGAAATAGTTTCACGAACTCATGCCACCTGAAACACCACTGCATAATGGTGCGTCCGAACGTCATAACCGCACTTTATTGGATATAGTGCAATCTATGATGTTTCTTACCAATTTACCAATATCGTTTTGGGATCATGCATTAGAGACAACTGCATTCACATTAAAAAGGGTCACCATCTAAGTCCGTTGAGACGACACAATATGAACCGTGGTTTAGCAAGAAACCAAAGTTGTCGTTTCTTAAAGTTTGGGATTGTGATGCTTATATGAAAAAGTTTCATCCTGATAAGCTCAAAACCAAATCGGAGAAATGTGTCTTCATAGGATACCCAAAGGAGACAGTTGGGTACACCTTCTATCACAGATCCGAAAGGCAAGATATTCGTTGCTAAGAATGGATCGTTTCTAGAGAAGGAGTTTCTCTCGAAAGAAGTGAGTGGGAGGAAAGTAGAAAACTTGATAAGGTAATTGTACCATCTCCCTTATTGGAAAATAGTTCATCACAGAAATCTGTTCTTGTGACTACTACACCAATTAGTGAGGAAGCTAATGATGATGATCATGTAACTTCAGATCAAGTTACTACCGAATCTCGTAGGTAAACCAGAGTGAGATCCGCACCAGAGTGGTACGGTAATCCTGTTCTGGAGGTCATGTTACTTGACCATGACGAACCTACGAACTATGAGGAAGCGATGATGAGCCCAGATTCCGCGAAATGGTTTGAGGCCATGAAATCTGAGATATGATCCATGTATGAGAACAAAGTATGGACTTTGATTGACTTGTCCAATGATCGGCGAGCCATAGAAAATAAATGGATCTTCAAGAGGAAGACGGACGCTGATAGTAGTGTTACTATCTACAAAGCTAGAATTGTCGCAAAAGGTTTTCGACAAGTTCAAGGTGTTGACTACGATGAAAGTTTTTTCACTCGTATCTATGCTTAAGTCTGTCCGAATCATGTTAGCAATTGCCGCATTTTATGAAATCTGGCAAATGGATAACAAAACTGCATTCCTTAATGGATTTATTAAAGAAGAGTTGTATATGATGCAACCAGAAAGTTTTGTCAATCCTAAAGGTGCTAACAAAATATGCAATCTCCAGCGATCCATCTATGGACTGGTGCAAGCATCTCGGAGTTGGAATATGCGCTTTGATAAGTTGATCAAAGCATATAGTTTTATAAAGACTTCCGGTGAAGCCTGTATTTACAAGAAAGTGAGTGGGAGCACTACAACATTTCTGATAAGTATATGTGAATGACATATTGTTGATCAGAAATAATGTAGAATTATTCTGTAAAGCACAAAGGAGTGTTTGAAAGGAGTTTTTTCAAAGGAAGACCTCGGTGAAGCTGCTTACATATTGAGCATCAAGATCTATAGAGATAGATCAAGATGCTTGATAAGTTTTTTCAATGAGTACATACCTTGACAAGACTTTGAAGTAGTTCAAAATGGAACAGTCAAAGAAAGAGTTCTTGACTGTGTTACAAGGTGTAAAATTGAGTAAGACTCAAAACCCGACCACGACAGAAGATAGAAAGAGAATGAAAGTCATTCCCTATGCCTCAGCCATAGGTTCTATAAAGTATGCCATGCTGTGTACCAGATCTATTATATACCCTACACTGTGTTTAGCAAGGGAGTACAATAGTGATCTAGGAGTAGATCACTGGACAGCGGTCAAAATTATCCTTAGTGGAATAAGGATATATTTCTCGATTATGGAGGTGATAAAAAGGTTCGTCGTAAAGGGTTATGCCGATGCAAGTTTTTGACACTAATCCAGATGATTCTAAGTCTCAATCTGGATACATATTGAAAGTGGGAGCAATTAGCTAGAGTAGCCCCGTGCAGAGCATTGTAGACATAGAATTTTGCAAAATACTTACGGATCTGAATTTGGCAGGCCTGTTGACTAAGATTCTCACACAAGCAAAACATGATCACACCTTAGTACTCTTTGGGCGTTAATCACATAGCAATGTGAACTAGATTACTGAATCTAGTTAACCCTTTGGGTATTGGTCACATGGCGATGTGAACTATGGGTGTTAATCACATGATGATGTGAACTATCGATGTTAATCACATGGTGATGTGATCTAGATTATTGACTCTAGTGCAAGTGGGAGACTGAAGGAAATATGCCCTAGAGGCAATAATAAAGTTATTATTTATTTCCTTATATATCATGATAAATGTTTATTATTCATGCTAGAATTGTATTATCCGGAAACATAATACATGTGTGAATACATAAACAAACAGAGTGTCACTAGTATGCCTCTACTTGACTAGCTCGTTAATCAAAGATGGTTATGTTTCCTAACCATGGACAAAGAGTTGTTATTTGATTAACGGGGTCACATCATTAGGAGAATGATCTGATTGACATGACCCATTCCATTAGCTTAGCACCCGATCGTTTAGTATGTTGCTATCGCTTTCTTCATGACTTATACATGTTCCTTTGACTATGAGATTATGCAACTCCCGTTTGCCGGAGGAACACTTTGGGTGCTACCAAACGTCACAACGTAACTGGGTGATTATAAAGGAGCATTACAGGTGTCTCCAAAGGTAGATGTTGGGTTGGCGTATTTCGAGATTAGGATTTGTCACTCCGATTGTCGGAGAGGTATCTCTGGGCCCTCTCGGTAATGCACATCAGATAAGCCTTGCAAGCACTGCAACTAATATGTTAGTTGTGAGATGATGTATTACGGAACGAGTAAAGAGACTTGCCGGTAACGAGATTGAACTAGGTATTGGATACCGACGATCGAATCTTAGGCAAGTAACATACCGATGACAAAGGGAACAAACGTATGTTGTTATGCGGTCTGACCGATAAAGATCTTCGTAGAATATGTAGGAGCCAATATGGGCATCCAGGTCCCGCTATTGGTTATTGACCGGAGACGTGTCTCGGTCATGTCTACATTGTTCTCGAACCGTAGGGTCCGCACGCTTAAGGTTTCGATGACGGTTATTCTGAGTTTGTGTATTTTGATGTACCGAAGGAGTTCGGAGTCCCGGATGTGATCACGGACATGACGAGGAGTCTTGAAATGGTCGAGACATAAAGATTGATATATTGGACGACTATATTCGGACATCGGAATGGTTCCGAATGGTTTCGGATAAAACCGGAGTGCCGGAGGGGTTACCGGAACCCCCCGGGGAAGTAATGGGCCATATTGGGCCACGAGGGGAGAGAGAGGGCTGCGCCAGGAGGTGGCGCGCACCCCCCCCATGAGGAGTCCGAATTGGACAAGGAGGGGGGGCGCGGCCCCCTTTCCCTCTCCCTCTCTCTCTCCTTTCCTTCCCCCTTCCCCAAACCTAGTTGGACTAGGAAAGGGGAGTCCTACTCCCACCGGGAGAAGGACTCCCCCTCCCTTGGCGCGCCCCTCTAGGGCCGGCCGGCCTCCCCCTTGCTCCTTTATATACGGGGGCAGGGGGGCACCCCAAGACACACAAGTTGATCCTTGAGATCGTTCCTTAGCCGTGTGCGGTGCCCCCCTCCACCATATTCCACCTCGGTCGTACCGTTGCAGTGCTTAGGCGAAGCCCTGCGATAGTAGAACATCAAGATCGTCACCACGCCGTCGTGCTGACGGAACTCTCTCCCCGGAGCTTTGCTGGATCGGAGCCCGAGGAGCGTCACCGAGCTGTACGTGTGCCAAGAACTCGGGGGCGCCGGAGTAACGGCGCCGGGATCGGTTGGATCGCGAGGAGAACGTACGACTACTTCCTCTATGTTGTGATCGCTTCCGCTTCAGGTCTACAAGGGTATGTAGACAACACTCTCCCCCTCGTTGCTATGCATCACCATGATCTTGCGTGTGCGTAGGAAATTTTTTGAAATTACTATGTTCCCCAACACCTTCTATCACAGATCCAAAGGCAAGATATTCGTTGCTGAGAATGGATCCTTTCCAGAGAAGGAGTTTCTCTCGAAAGAAGTGAGTGGGAGGAAAGTAGAAAACTTGATAAGGTAATTGTACCATCTCCCTTGTTGGAAAGTAGTTCATCACAGAAATCTGTTCTTGTGACTACTACACCAATTAGTGAGGAAGCTAATGATGATGATCATGTAACTTCAGATCAAGTTACTACCGAATCTTGTAAGTAAACCAGAGTGAGATCCGCACCAGAGTGGTACGGTAATCCTGTTCTGGAAGTCAGGTTACTAGACCATGACGAACTTGCGAACTATGAGGAAGCGATGATGAGCCCAGATTCCGCGAAATGGTTTGAGGCCATGAAATCTGAGATATGATCCATGTATGAGAACAAAGTATGGACTTTGATGGATTTGCCCGATGATCGGCAAGCCATAGAAAATAAATGGATCTTCAAGAGGAAGACAGACGCTGATAGTAGTGTTACTATCTACAAAGCTAGACTTGTCGAAAAAGGTTTTTGACAAAGTTCAAGGTGTTGACTATGATGAGATTTTCTCACTCGTATCGATGCTTAAAGTCTGTCCGAATCATGTTAGCAACTGCCGCATTTTATGAAATCTGGCAAATGGATAACAAAACTGCGATCCTTAATGGATTTCTTAAAGAAGAGTTGTATATGATGCAACCAGAAGGTTTTGTCAATTCTAAAGGTGTTAACAAATATGCAAGCTCCAGCGATCCATTAATGGACTGGTGCAAGCATCTCGGAGTTGGAATACACGCTTTGATAAGTTGATCAAAGCATATAGTTTATACAGACTTGCGGTGAAGCCTGTATTTACAAGAAAGTGAGTGGGAGCACTACAACATTTCTGATAATTATATGTGTATGACATATTGTTGATCCGAAATAATGTAGAATTATTCTGCAAAGCATAAAGGAGTGTTTGAAAGGAGTTTTTCAAAGAAAGACCTCGGTGAAGCTGCTTACATATTGAGCATCAAGATCTATAGAGATAGATCAAAACGCTTGATAAGTTTTTTCAATGAGTACATACCTTGACAAGATTTTTGAAGTAGTTCAAAATGGAACAGTCAAAGAAAGAGTTCTTGCCTGTGTTACAAGGTGTGAAATTGAGTAAGACTCAAAGCCCGACCACGACAGAAGATAGAAAGAGAATGAAAGTCATTCCCTATGCCTCAGCCATAGATTCTATAAAGTATGTCATGCTGTGTATCAGATCTATTGTATACCCTGCACTGTGTTAAGCGAGGGAGTACAATAATGATCTAGAAAGTAGATCACTGGACAGCGGTCAAAAATTATCCTTAGTGAAATAAGGATATGTTTCTCGATTATGGACGTCACAAAAAGGTTCGTCGTAAAAGGTTACGTCGATGCAAGTTTTGACACTAATCTAGATGACTCTAAGTCTCAATCTAGATACACATTGAAAGTGGGAGCAATTAGCTAAAGTAGCTCCTTGCAGAGCATTGTAGACATAGAAATTTGCAAAATACTTACGGATCTGAATGTGGCAGACCCGTTGACTAAAGATTCTCTCACAAGCAAAACATGATCACACCTTAGTACTCTTTGGGTGTTAATCACATAGCGATGTGAACTTGATTACTGAATCTAGTAAACCCTTTGGGTGTTGGTCACATAGCGATGTGAACTATGGGTGTTAATCACATGATGATGTGAACTATCGATGTTAATCACATGGTGATGTGATCTAGATTATTGACTCTAGTGCAAGTGGGAGACTGAAGGAAATATGCCCTAGAGGCAATAATAAAGTTATTATTTATTTCCTTATATATCATGATAAATGTTTATTATTCATGCTAGAATTGTATTAACCGGAAACATAATACATGTGTGAATACATAAACAAACAGAGTGTCACTAGTATGCCTCTACTTGACTAGCTCGTTAATCAAAGATGGTTATATTTCCTAACCATGGAAAAAGAGTTGTTATTTGATTAACGGGGTCACATCATTAGTTGAATGATTTGATTGACATGACCCATTTCATTAGCTTAGCACCCGATCGTTTAGTATGTTGCTATTGCTTTCTTCATGACTTATACATGTTCCTTTGACTATGAGATTATGCAACTCCCGTTTGCCGGAGGAACACTTTGGGTACTACCAAACGTCACAACGTAACTGGGTGATTATAAAGGAGTACTATAGGTGTCTCCAAAGGTAGATGTTGGGTTGGCGTATTTCGAGATTAGGATTTGTCACTCCGATTGTCGGAGAGGTATCTATGGGCCCTCTCGGTAATGCACATCACATAAGCCTTGCAAGCACTGCAACTAATATGTTAGCTGTGAGATGATGTATTACGGAACGAGTAAAGAGACTTGCCAATAACGAGATTCAACTAGGTATTGGATACCGACGATCGAATCTCGGGCAAGTAACATACTGATGACAAAGGGAACAACGTATGTTGTTATGCGGTCTGACCGATAAAGATCTTCGTAGAATATGTATGAGCCAATATGGGCATCCAGGTCCCGCTATTGGTTATTGACCGGAGACGTGTCTCGGTCATGTCTACATTGTTCTCGAACCGTAGGGTCCGCACGCTTAAGGTTTCGATGACAGTTATATAATGAGTTTATGAGTTTTGATGTACCGAAGGAGTTCGGAGTCCCGGATGAGATCGGGGACATGACGAGGAGTCTCAAAATGGTCGAGACGTAAAGATCGATATATTGGACGACTATATTCGGACATCGGAAAGGTTCTGAGTGGTTCGGGTATTTTCGGAGGTACCGGGGAGTTACGGGAATACGGGGAAGAGTATTAGGCCTTATTGGGCCTTAGTGCGAAGGAGCCAGGAGGTGGCGCGCGCCCCTCCCAAGCCCAGTCCGAATTGGACAAGGGGTTTGGGGGCGCAGCCCCCTCTCCCTTCCTTCTCCACTCCCCTCCTTTCCCCCCTTCTCCTAGTTGGACTAGGAAAGGTGGAATCCTACTCCCGGTGGGAGTAGGACTCCCCTTGGCGCGCCCCTTCTAGGCCGGCCGCCCCCTCCCCCTTGCTCCTTTATATACTGGGGCAGGGGGGCACCCCAAGACACACAAGTTGATCTTCGTGATCGTTTCTTAGCCGTGTGCGGTGCCCCCCTCCACCATATTCCACCTCGAATATATCGTTGCAGTGCTTAGGAGAAGCCCTGCGCCGGTAGAACATCAAGATCGTCACCACGCCGTCGTGCTGACGGAACTCGTCCCCGAAGCTTTGCTGGATCGGAGCTAGGGGCACGTCATCGAGCTGAACGTGTGCCAAGAACTCGGAGGTGCCGGAGTAACGGTGCTTGGATCGGTCGGATCGGGAAGACGTACGACTACTTCCTCTACGTTGTCTCAACGCTTCCGCTTCGGTCTACGAGGGTACGTAGACAACACTCTTCCCTCTCGTTGCTATGCATCACCATGATCTTGCGTGTGCGTAGGAATTTTTTTTGAAATTACTACGTTCCCCAACAGAATTATGGTTTGGGAAGAAACCTAAGCCGTCGTTTCTAAAAGTTTGGGGATGCGATGCTTATGTCAAGAAACTTCAACCTGAAAAGCTCGAACCCAAGTCGGAAAAATGCGTCTTCATAGGATACCCTAAAGAGACTATTGGGTATACCTTCTACCTTAGATCCGAAGGCAAGATCTTTGTTGCCAAGAATGGATCCTTTCTAGAGAAAGAGTTTCTCTCGAAAGAAGTAAGTGGGAGGAAAGTAGAACTTGATGAAGTGTTACCTCTTGAACCGGAAAATGGCGAAACTCAAGAAAACGTTCCTGAGGTGCCTGCACCGACTAGAGAGGAAATTAATGATGATGATCAAGATACTTCTAATCAAGCTCCTACTGAAATTCGAAGGTCCACAAGGACACGTTCCGCACCAGAGTGGTACGGCAACCCTGTCTTGGAAATCATGTTGTTAGACAACGGTGAGCCTTCGAACTATGAGGAAGCGATGGCGGGCCCGGATTCCGACAAATGGCTAGAAGCCATGAAATTCGAGATAGGATCCATGTATGAAAACGAAGTATGGACTTTGACTGACTTGCCCGTTGAGCGGCGAGCCGTAGAAAATAAATGGATCTTTAAGAAGAAGACAGACGCGGATGGTAATGTGACCATCTATAAAGCTCGGCTTGTCGCTAAGGGTTATCGACAAGTTCAAGGAATTGACTACGATGAGACTTTCTCACCGGTAGCGAAGCTAAAGTCCGTCCGAATCATGTTAGCAATTGCCGCATTCTACGATTATGAGATATGGCAAATGGACGTCAAACGACATTCCTTAATGGTTTCCTTAAGGAAGAATTGTATATGATGCAGCCGGAAGGTTTTGTCGATCCTAAGAATGCTGGCAAGGTGTGCAAGCTCCAACGCTCGATTTATGGGCTGGTGCAAGCATCTCGGAGTTGGAACATTCGCTTTGATGAGATGATCAAAGCGTTTGGGTTTACGCAGACTTATGGAGAAGCCTGCGTTTACAAGAAAGTGAGTGGGAGCTCTGTAGCATTTCTCATACTATATGTAGATGACATACTTTTGATGGGAAATGATATAGAACTCTTGGACAGCATTAAGGCCTACTTGAATAAGAGTTTTTCAATGAAGGACCTTGGAGAAGCTGCTTATATATTAGGCATCAAGATCTATAGAGATAAATCGAGACGCCTCATAGGTCTTTCACAAAGCACATACCTTGATAAGATATTGAAGAAGTTCAATATGGATCAATCTAAGGGGTTCTTACCAATATTGCAAGGTGTGAAATTGAGATCAGCTCAATGTCCGACCACGGCAGAAGATATAGAAGAGATGAGGGTCATCCCCTATGCCTCAGCCATAGGTTCTATTATGTATGCCATGCTGTGTACCAGACCTGATGTAAACCTTGCCGTGAGTTTGGTAGGAAGGTACCAAAGTAATCCCGGCAAGGAACACTGGACAGCGGTCAAGAATATCCTGAAGTACCTGAAAAGGACTAAGGAAATGTTTCTCGTTTATGTAGGTGACGAAGAGCTTGTCGTAAAGGGTTACGTCGACGCTAGCTTCGACACAGATCTGGATGACTCTAAGTCACAAACCGGATACGTGTATATTTTGAATGGTGGGGCAGTAAGCTGGTGCGGTTGCAAGCAGAGCGTCGTGGTGGGATCTACATGTGAAGCGGAGTACATCGCAGCCTCAGAGGCAGCACATGAAGCAATTTGGGTGAAGGAGTTCATCACCGACCTCGGAGTCATACCCAATGCGTCGGGGCCAATCAAAGTCTTCTGTGACAACACTGGAGCTATTGCACTTGCCAAGGAGCCCAGGTTTCACAAGAAGACCAGGCACATCAAGCGTCGCTTCAACTCCATTCGTGAAAATGTTCAAGATGGAGACATAGAAATTTGTAAAGTTCACACGGATCTGAATGTCGCAGATCCGTTGAGTAAACCTCTCCCTAAGGCAAAACATGATCAGCACCAGAACTCTATGGGTGTTCGATTCATCACAATGTAACTAGATTATTGACTCTAGTGCAAGTGGGAGACTGTTGGAAATATGCCCTAGAGGCAATAATAAAAGCATTATTATTTCCTTGTTCATGATAATTGTCTTTATTCATGCTATAATTGTGTTCTTCGGAAATCGTAATACATGTGTGAATAACAGACACCAACATGTCCCTAGTAAGCCTCTAGTTGACTAGCTCGTTGATCAATAGATAGTCATGGTTTCCTGACTATGGGCATTGGATGTCATTGATAACAAGATCACATCATTAGGAGAATGATGTGATGGACAAGACCCAATCCTAAACATAGCATAAGATCGTATAGTTCGTTTGCTAGAGTTTTCCAATGTCAAGTATCCTTTCCTTAGACCATGAGATCGTGTAACTCCCGGATACCGTAGGAGTACTTTGGGTGTGCCAAACGTCACAACGTAACTGGGTGACTATAAAGGTATACTGCGGGTATCTCCGAAAGTGTCTGTTGGCTTGACATGGATCGAGACTGGGATTTGTCACTCCGTATGACGGAGAGGTATCACTGGGCCCACTCGGTAATGCATCATCATTATGAGCTCAAAGTGACCAAGTGTCTGGTCACGGGATCATGCATTACGGTACGAGTAAAGTGACTTGCCGGTATCGAGATTGAACGAGGTATTGGGATACCGACGATCGAATCTCGGGCAAGTAACATATCGATTGACAAAGGGAATTGCATACGGGGTTGCTTGAATCCTCGACATCGTGGTTCATCCGATGAGATCATCGTGGAGCATGTGGGAGCCAACATGGGTATCCAGATCCCGCTGTTGGTTATTGCCCGAGAGCCGTCTCGGTCATGTCTGCATGTCTCCCGAACCCGTAGGGTCTACACACTTAAGGTTCGGTGACGCTAGGGTTGAAGGGATATGTATATGCAGTAACCCGAATGTTGTTCGGAGTCCCGGATGAGATCCCGGACGCCACGAGGAGTTTCGGAATGGTCCGGAGGTAAAGAATTATATATAGGAAGTGCTGTTTTGGCCATCGGGACAAGTTTCGGGGTCACCGGTATTGTACCGGGACCACCAGAAGGGTCCCGGGGGGTCCACCGGGTGGGGCCACCTGCCCCGGGGGCCACATGGGCTGCAGGGGGTGCGCCTTGGCCTACATGGGCCAAGGGGAACCAGCCCCAAGAGGCCCATGCGCCTAGGGTTCCTAAGGGGAAGAGTCCCACAAGTGGAAGGCACCTCCTAGGTGCCTTGGGGGGGAGGAAATCCTCCCTTGGCCGCCGCCCCCTTGGGAGATCAGATCTCCCAGGGCCGGCGCCCCCCCCCCCCCCAAGAGCCCTATATAAAGGGGGGAGGGGAAGGGGGCAGCCGCACCCTTTGCCTTGGCGCCTCCCTCTCCCTCTCCAACACGTCCTCCTCCTCTGTAGAGCTCGGCAAAGCCCTGCCAGAGTACTGCAGCTCCACCATCACCACGCCGTCGTGCTGCTGCTGGAGCCATCTTCCTCAACCTCTCCTTTGCCTTGCTGGATCAAGAAGAAGTGGACGTTACGCTGACCGTACGTGTGTTGAACGCGGAGGTGCCGTCCGTTCGGCGCTAGGATCTCCGGTGATTTGGATCACGTCGTGTACGACTACCTCATCCCCGTTCCTTGAACGCTTCCGCACGCGATCTACAAAGGTATGTAGATGAATCTGAATACTCGTTGCTAGATGAACTCATAGATGGATCTTGGTGAAACCGTAGGAAAATTTTTGTTTTCTGCAACGTTCCCCTACGCTCCCCGCCTAGCCCCCGTTCCGGTGGTGCATCTTGCATCATCGGTGGGCGTGTGGAGTTGTGTCTCCGGCGGATCTGTCTTTGGTGGATTTGCTCGGATCTGTTCGTCGTTCGTCTTCGTTCGTGTGTTTTCAGGTTGGATTCTTTTGATCTACAATCTTCATCTGCGGCGGTTGCTGTTCTGGTGCGTTGGTTCTACGGGGCCTTAGCACGACGACTTCCTGACTGTCTACTACAACAAGGTTTGCCCGGCTCCGGCGAGGGAGGGGCGATGACAGCGGCGCGCCTTCGGCTCGCTTCAGTGATTGTAGTCGTCGCTAGGTGGTCTACGGATCTAGATGTATTTTTTATTATTTCTAGTGCTCGTTGTACTACCATGATTGAAGATGAATAGACTGAAAGTTTTTCCCGCAAAAAAAAATACTTCATCTTCTATTATGCTGCTAATCCACCCTAGAATTCGCCACGTTAAAGTGGTGCACGAGGGTGATTTTTGTTCCAGTTCTACCCCTGCCCGTTGTCCGGGAGAATGGTAGTTTTTACAGGAAACACCACCGGCTTGTCCACAATACAACGAAGGATTGAGCCAACTCTGAAATCCTTCTATTTTTATTGTTATACAATTATACATGCAATCATCCAAACCATCAAACGCACCACTAAGCACTTTATTTATTCATGTTATTCATAGCTATCTTTCATGCATCCACGTATCATATTTATTCCGAAGTATCATATCTTAAAAAATAATTAAGAATACATTAATGTAGGCACAAACATATGAGAATAAAACCAGATAGAGGTAGCAACCTACAATGGCAAGCTGATGACATGGCCACAACCCAAACAAACAAGACAAATATAGCCTTATTGGACAACCAGTCCATGCAGAAACTAATCCGCATTTGACATTCTGTCGGTTGGATCTGCATGCATCTCAATTCTAGCCAACATTCTTACCCGCACTCAATAGTACATCCTTGAGCAGACTCTCGAGGTTGGCCAACGACCTGCCACCATGTTGTGCGGTTGCACGAACGGCGATCTCACTCCACTCCACCGCCTTCCGCCTCATCTCCCTCCCTGCCTCTCCTACTCCCATCACCTCTCGTATCCTCTCCTCGACCACCTCACGACGTACGTCGTCGCCGACTTCCATCCCAACACCCCACTCCATGCACGCATAGCGGGAATTGGTCTGCTGCTCCGCGAAGAAGGGCCAACACAGCATTGGCACCCCTGCGCTGAGCCCCTCCATCATCGAGTTCCACCCGCAGTGCGTAAGGAAGGTACCCACTGCCTCGTGATGTAGCACCAACTCCTGTTCGCACCAGCTCGCCAGGAGGCACCTTCCCTTGGTCGCCTCTAGGAACTCAGGAGGCAGCACGACAACATCACCCTTTACGAGGTCATTCCTCACGATCCACAGGAAGTCATAGCCGCAATTGGCCAGCCCCCATGCGAACTCCACGAGCTCTTGGCCGGACATGGTGGTGATGCTACCGAAGTTGACGTACACCACGGACTGAGGCTCCCTGCCTTGTAGCCACTCAAGGCATGACCGATCTTTTCTCCAGAGGTTGGGGCATATCGCGGCGAGTGTATCGCTGCCATCACCATTGGGGACCAGCTGCTCGGTGAGGAAGTTTAGCGGGCCGATAGTGTAGATTGGTAGGGGAAGCTTGGCGCACATAGCATCCAGTGCTGGCTGCTCTAGCTCGTCAAAGGTGTTAACAATAATGGAGGTCGCGCGGACCGACTGCTCTAGCTGGTGTATCATGAAGTTGAGCAGGACGTCGCTACGGTCCGTGGTGCGAATGACGGACGGGAAGTCTTGGAGGCGCATGTGCTTGATCATACCACAAGCATGTGTCACGGGCATGTCCATATATCCGTTCGTCACCTACTCTTTATCTGCGCAAACTGAATATTACACATGCAATAATGGTTGTTACAGACTTAGGATGTTAGTTCAACTTCAAGAAATTTGCCATCCATGCATACATACCTTTGAGAGGAGTAAGACCCTCATCTACGAGGAATCGAAAGTTGTGGTAGCCCATGTAACCGCAGGCGCTGGCAGTCCAGAACAGCGCGCAGGGAACACCGATCTCCGCCGCAGCATCAACACCAAGGCTCATGAGGCCGTCCGTCACGACACACCTTACCAGTGGCGTCCCTGATTTGTTTTTGAGGTCGTGGAGCAGGTACTTCAGGTGGGGGAGGCAGGTGGTCATGGTGGAATAGCAAAGCGACGCCGGGTCTTGCGTGGCATCAGCGTCAGACAAGGGCATGCCGTCCGGAATGGTGGCGAAGCAGAAGTCTGGGAGGCCGGCTATGGCGTCAGGGCCGCGGGAACGGACGAGGCGGCGTTGGTTGTACTCCGTGTTGACGAAGGTGATATGGAAGCCCTTGCGGTGAAGGACCTTGGCCAGCTTCGTCATCGGCGTGATGTGCCCCTGCGTTGGGAATGGCACACACACCGCGTGAGCGCGCGCGCGCGCACACACACACCATTGGTAGAAAAAAGCCCTTTAGTCCCGGTTCGCAACAGCCTTTAGCCCCGGCTGTGCAACCGGGACTAAATGGTCGCGACTAAAGACCGCCCCCCCCCCCCCTAGCCGCGGCTCTTCCGGACCGCGACAAAAGTCTTTAGTCCCGGTTCTTGTGGCTGACCGGGACTAAAGGCCCGCCACGTGGGCGTGCGTGGTCCGTCGGGGCCGAGGACCTTTAGTCCCGGTTCTCGTGGCTAACCGGGACTAAAGGCCTCCTCCGCAGGTTTAAATATTTTTGCGAATTTTTTTTGCGAATTTTTACAATTTTTTTATTTTCAAATTTCTGAATTATTTTAACCTCTAATCTCTAATCACCACCCCTCATCACTGCTCAATTTATCCTCTAATCTCTAATCACCCCTCATCATTCCAAATCATCTAACTTCCCGAACGGTCACCCATCCTCCCACTCCCCCAGCCCGAGCACGCTTAACTTCCGGGTTCTATTCTCCCTCGTTTCCAAGTCTGCACTTGTTGTTTTCCTGACAATAGTAGGATGTCAATTCTATTAACCCTCAGGTATTTAGCTTGAGCATGAAGTGACACATTTCACTGTTTGAGTTTGAAACTATTATTTTAAAAAACAGTAATTATTTAGTAACACTAATATTTCTGGAATAATTAGTTTGACCATTTTTTGACCACAGTTTGACCACAGTTTGACCAGATTTGACCAAAGTTTAAAAAAACTGAAATAATTATTTAGTAACACTAATATTCTAGAATAATTATTTTGACCATTGTTTGACCACAATTTGAAATTTTTTGAATTTTTTTGCCTCTCCAGAACTTAAAAGCCCCGTAACTTTTTGAGTAGATGATTTTTCATATAAAAAACTTTTTCATCCGAGTTAGTATGCAAAAGTTATGGCCATTTTTACAAATTCTCGAGAGATTTTGCAAATAAAGTTGAAATTCATATTTGCAAATTTTCCCAACAACTAGACCACATATCACATGGAAAACTTAATTTATTTTATTTTTTTGACATTTCCATAATTTTCTTTTGTTTTTTCTAAGACTGAAAAAGGAGATC